>NW_005842469.1:708483-709203 GCF_000455745.1 Alligator sinensis | reverse complement strand
GACTTGGGGGTCATCATTGACCACAAGATGAACATGAGCCTGCAATGTGATGCGGCGGCTAGTAAAGTGACCAAAACGCTGGCTTGCATCCATAGATGCTTCTCAAGCAAATCTCGGGACGTCATTCTCCCCCTGTACTCGGCCTTAGTGAGGCCGCAGCTGGAGTACTGTGTCCAGTTTTGGGCTCCACAATTCAAAAAGGATGTGGAGAAGCTTGAGAGAGTCCAGAGAAGAGCCACGCGCATGATCAGAGGTCAGGGAAGCAGACCCTACGATGACAGGCTGAGAGCCCTGGGGCTCTTTAGCCTGAAAAAGTGCAGGCTCAGGGGTGATCTGATGGCCACCTACAAGTTTATCAGGGGTGACCACCAGTATCTGGGGGAACGTTTGTTCACCAGAGCACCCCAAGGGATGATGACTAGGTCGAAGGGTCACAAACTACTTCAAGATCGTTTCAGGCTGGACATAAGGAGCCCCCAAGGTCTGGAACAGCCTGCCACCGGAGGTGGTTCAAGCGCCTACATTGAACACGTTCACGAGCAAACTGGATTCTTATCTTGCTGGGATCCTATGACCCCAGCTGACTTCCTGCCCTTTGGGCAGGGGGCTGGACTCGATGATCTTCCGAGGTCCCTTCCAGCCCTAATGTCTATGAAATCTATAGGGGAGACACAGTGCATACCCTGTAATTGAGATAACACAAGGGCTGGATGTGAGTTT
>NW_005842469.1:685428-708425 GCF_000455745.1 Alligator sinensis | reverse complement strand
GGCGACTAAGAAAAGGACTAAAAACCCAACTCCCATTATATGCTCCAATGCAGCTCCTGTTTGTTTATTTATTTATTTATATGTATAATTTTTTTATTTTATTTTATTTTTTTTAACTAAATACCCTGGTGATCTTTTTTTTTTTTTTTTTTTTTTTTTTTTTTTTAGTAGGAATTTCTGCATTCTGCGCGCATTCACTTGACAGACATATTGCGTGTGTTTATAGCATTAGGCTATGGGTAAAAAGAGTAACAATCAGGGTTCAGTTTGATCATTCTACTTTTTGTAGGTCCAGAATATGAAGGTTAAAATTTCTGGCTTTTTCCAGTTTATTATTATTATTAACATCATCATTATAGAAAAAGTCCATTAACTTTCAGTTACTATGTGTAGCAAATTGGCTTAGCTATGTGCATGTGTTCTTGGTTTTATCTGTAGTTAGGTGATATAGTTCCTGAGAATTTTATTTTCAACATAGTAGATAATTTCAGGTGTGTAATTTTCATGTATGGGTAAAAACAGAGACAGATGGATAGATTTGGAATCAGTAATGGACAAAATAGTTTCACCTCTGAATACCTATTAAAATTCAGTCCAGGTCAGTATTAACTGACACTTGTACTGTGTAATTGCTGACTGATAGCCCATATAAAATGATTTGGCCATCTTGCTCTATTTCCTATAGTAGTAGATATATCACAAAACCACAGCTGCAGTTGCCAAGAACTGAATGGGCTGACCAATTATCTTATAGGTCAGATGCAAGACATATTGGCAGGAACCTGACGTAAAAATATGCACTGTGCTACTTGTGTGTTCTTAGTTCTGTAGAAGCAAAAGAGCATTAGGCTGTCAGTGCCACCAAATATCTGTAAATTGGATAGAAGGGACAAAAGAAGCATACAGGCCATTTAGACACCCCACACACTGCCTCCCCACACACACATTTCAGGTATAGCACAATTAACTGGTTAATTTTGCAATTACCTTAAGACTTTGTGCGCATAGCAGAGTCTTTCCTGTGGTTGGGAACCCCATCAGCTGACAAAGTTTCCAGTAACGGAGGTGCATCATGCCCGGTGTGAAACCTCTGGGCCTGGGAGAATGCAGCTACTGTGCTTCCCAATACTTGGGGGTACATGAGATGCTGGGCTCACGCATGCAGCTGGGACCTAGAGTCCTACTCATGACTGGCATATCGGTCCTGGCTGTATGAAACATGCATCTGGGACTGAGTCCCTATACCTGATGGGACTTTCAGTCTCACACATGTGCAGCCAGGACTGAGAGCCCTGTCGAGTGTGGGACTCCCTTCCTGGCTGTGTGTGGCGCAGCTGGTACTGAGAGGTCCATCAAGCACAGGACTCTTGGTCCCAGCTGCATGTAGCTTCAATGGCTGGGAGCCCCCTCAGCAAAGGAGACTCTCAGCTGTGGGAGCCTGCTTCTTGCCAATACAGGAGGAACCCAGGATTAGGCTCCCCCTAAACCAGCAATAATGCATAATTGTATCTAATGTGTGATCCCACAATTATGCCTTCTGCTATGCACATGGGGGCATTCATAACGCCTAGCTAGAAAAAATACTTCTGAAAAGTAATGTAACTGTTTTAATTACAATATTTTGAGAAGGCATAGCCCCACCCAGCTGACTTCAGCATGTCTATAATACCTTCCTTTTCCCCAGTGTTAAGAAGTTTTTGTTTGTTCCTGCACTCATGGGTGGATCTAGGATTCTGAAAAGTAGGGTGCAGATGGTGTGGCACATCATCACATATAAACCACATTTTCCTCCAGTTAAAGAGAAATTAGAAGCTTTACTAATACAGTGTTTGGGAGGGACCGGGGGGAGCAGAAGGACTAGCCCTGTATTACTGTATTTACTTGAATATAAGATGATGGTGAATATAAGATGACCCTCACAATAATTAGATTCTGTGTATGGAATATTTATATATTTGTTATAATTTTGCAGACGTAGAATCTAATTATTGAAGGTTTACCTTGAATTTGTCCCCCTACCACTTCTACACCAGAAAAAAATAATCTGGGGGAGGGAGGGGTGTCAGGTGGTCCCTCTTGCCCTCTGCCTCCCTCAACTTTTTTGATAACAGCCCCTTCACCCACCCTACACCTTCCTTTATTGTCAAACCCTGATCTCCCAGAGCACATGGAAATTAGGGGTACATTTGAAAACACTGACTTTGAAATAAACATTCCAGCAGTAACTTGCATATAGACAAATTACTATAGGTACCCATAGACTTATTCATTCAGAATTGGTGCATTTTACCTTTTTTGAAACTGCTTCAAGTTTAGGCACAGGTACTGCATAAAACACACTTTTAAGCAGCACTTTTGAACCTGCTTAGATCTAGTACAAACTGCATATGATATTAATCCAAAGCCAAAAGACTCATGATTTACCGTAGAGTTCATTGGGCTCGTTCCCCGCATATTCAACAGAGTTTCAAGCCATGGTGGTCCCACAATTCAGCATTGCTCAGTATGTGCATCTACTCCAGGTTACTCCTCCCCCCACGCCCAGAAAAGATCCTTGTGTTAATTAGCCCCCGCTCATGACTAGAACTGGATGTTCTTGTCAAAAGTCCTGGGATCCTCCAAAAATGTATATGGAGATGAGGTGCAGGAAAACTTGGTCCAGCTCGATCTCATGGAGGGCAGGACCACACTAATTACATGAGGAGTTGATAGAAGGATTCTAAATGAACTATTTTGGGCCCCATCTGGTGATGTTTTCCAGACATTTAAGGGATCATTGGAAATGGAAAGAAAGGCACATCTTAACTGTAGGAGTGAAGAGAAATTCTAAATGTTTTCAGTGTACGTGACTTGAAAGAGTTGGTGCTGGGTGGGACTGAGCACAATGGGCACTACCATATATCTTACTCAGGTAGGCTGCATTAACTTATCTTTGTGGTAGGTTTGCAACAGTATGTTTGCCCAATATCCCTTCTTGGCCTCTTGTGGCCTAAGGTCAAGTGTAGTACCAGGATGAGGCCTGTCTCTTGCATTCCAGGCAGTCTGACTCCTTTGAGTTTCCCCAAATGCAGGTAACTGGACTGCACAATTTTGTGGCAATGGGGGACTGCCTTAACACTTCCCCCCCCGCCCCTGCCCCGCCCCCCCAAGGGGGGGCCTCCCTAACCCCCCCCCCCCCCGCCCCTGCCCCGCCCCCCCCGATCTTGCTTTTTGCAGCTGTTGGTGAGAAGCAAGTAAGACTAGGGGCATCTGAACCTGAAGGCCTCTGGGCTTGGGGCTAACACATAGGATGCCTGCCATGGGTTTGGGGAGCATCCAAAGTCCCATACGGATGGGTTTGGGAGAGAGGACGCTTGCCCGGTGGCAGAGCCACACAGACTTCAGTGATTGAGCTCTGCTCAGTCAAAATTTGGAACTTGACTATTAGCTTTGCACAGTAGAATTTGGAACTGAGTTGGCTCTTGAAACAAAATTGAAAAAAAATTAAAATATATGGACCATGTGTTTTATAGTCATACTCAGTGTTAGCTGAATTTAATCAACTTCATAGTTGGTTTCCAAGAATGAGCACATGCTACTTTTGGCAGCAGTTTAATAATAGACAATGTATTTAATGAGGTTTCCTTGTATGCAATTATAAGATGAGGTGCTTTTTTTCCCCATGCTGATGGGGGGGAGAAACCTTATCTTATATTTAAGTAGATACAGCATTCAGTTTATGACCAAAGCAAAAAAAACAATTCAGCTATTGGAATGTTCAGTAATTTCCTAGAGTATACATAAAATAAAATCAAAAAACAAAATAGAACAAGCTAGGCAAAAAATAGTCAAAGGATATCGTATCATTAGTCCTTTAGTCATTATAGTTAAATGTACATCTCTTATTCAGATTCATAAAACAATCTAGTCTTGAATGTCTTGACGGTACTTCTAATAATTCATTATCAGTTATTTCTACACATGAGTTAAGGTTTTTAGCTAGAGTTAATAAGAGTCAGCAGGGCTGTAAAATAGGAGAGATTACCAGGAATGGCTAACAGACAGCAGTATTGCAGAAGAAAGGATAGCTTGAATGGTGAAACATGAAGATCATTAAAAAAGCTAGAGGAATGTTAACACTTGTGGCGTGGAGAGAGATTAATAGGAATCAAGGATACGATAATAAACCAAATGACTCTCTGAGCCCTGCCTGCATAGAAATGCCTCTGCCCCTCCCAGGCAGTTGGTTTTAGAGTTTGGATGGAGCAGAAATCAAAGCGGGGTGCAGCTGCTTCACTGTGCCTCTCCTGGATGTGCCACTTTAGGGATAGGGGAGTTTACTCTGTGTTTGGATGAAACAGATTCAGTTTTGCTTTGCAATTGGGTGAGCAGCAGTCTTTGTTCCTGTCCAGTGTACTTTTCAGGAACAGCCATAGCCTGTGTATCCACCGGCCTATATAATATAGAAACATCTAAAAATTTAGTATCTTTCTACTTAAGCTTTACCATCTAAGGCAATTTTTTCTTAAGTGGCCAAGTTGAGTTTTCAGAAGTGGTTAGGTCCACTGGCTCTATAACTCAGTGAAGCTAGTGGATCCCAACTGCATACTTTTAATTTCTGAACAGGAGAGCTTCAGCTCCTAAGTTACTGAGGCAATTTAAAAATGGGAGGATAAGGTATTGTTAAAATAAAAATGTTTTGTGATTATGAGGCTACTTGGAGGGAGGAAAATTATTCACCTCCACCTCTAAAAATGGTTTAAAGGATTCTGTGGAAACATCCACGTATTGAAGATATCAGACTTAAAGTACTAGCTAGATTTGTTTTTAAAGACTTGATATTAAAAGGTGGTTCCTCCACTGTGGTCACGCTGAACAAAGTTGCCTTACATTGCTTTTGAACCTCCAGTGCTAACTGAAGACTTTATAAAGTTCTGGTATTTAATACATGTGGGGGAATAGTAAGGTCATCCCTTTTCATCCAAACCATTTGACACATTTTTAAGTGCAAGTGGCTGTGTGCTTTCTTCTACTAATTTGCTCTTCATGTTAATTTTTTTTTATTGTGGTGCATGTTTCTTTGGACCATGTTACCAACTGGGCTCAATCTTTTTTAAAAAGTGTCCACAAAATTGTTCAGTTTTCACAACCTTTTCATCTGAGCCTATTGTTGGGAAGAGGTATAGCATGTTGTTTCTGACATGGGCGCTTGTCCAATAAGAGTTAAACTGGAGCCACACTTTTCATGGCCCTCAACTAGTTACAAGATTTGTTTGATGAAGTCTTAGCTGCGTGTGTGCATGTTCATGCATACGTCAAGGGCCCCTGACAGATGTTAAATTTATTGCACAATGAATTATATGATAAAAGGTGCCAGAATGTGGGGGGAGCCCCATGTGCCAGCACCTGTAAAACCCACATGGTATAGTGCTGCACCGCTTGCCTTTAAACTTGCTGGTGCACATAAAGTCCTGGATTGAGATCCCCAGACATCAGGAGGGAGAGATGGGAACTGCTGCATCAGACACTAGTTCTGAACACTGTGCTTTCTATGGTCATGGTACCCTTTGAACATCCAGGTGTGTGGCAAACTGTTGATACTGAGCTCCCTGTGCATCAGCCGTTGTGATTGGGATTAGATAAATTTTTATCCCAGATTGCAAAAATCTTGTTCTGTCATGTCCATCTGGGACTCATGGTAAACCTTCCTCAGAGCCCAATCTGGTGACTAATGTAATGTTTCCCAAGGGTCAAAGGCATCTTTGTTTCTAAACTCGCTCCCTGCCTGGAATAACCTATTCTCTGGAGAATTTGTGCGTGTTTCAGTGAGGGAATGGTCATGTATTTCAGAGACGAGATACCCTCTGTGCTGGCCAGTCCTCTTTAAAATTAATGTTCTTTGCTTCTGATATGAGCTTTGACCATGAATTGGTATCTCCACCTGTCTTCTGTGGCAAGGCCTTTCCTTGTTACAGGAGACGTGTGACTTCTTTTGGAGCCAGTACTTGTGCCTTGCTGAGTGTTTCGCAGTGAGTGATAGAGGTGAAAGAGCTTGAGATCCTAAATTCTCCTTCAAGGGTAAGCTGGCTGCCAGTAGCACAATAAATTGTTAGATTACTGACATCTTTCAGCCCTGTATCTAATGCTGCTAATATAGCCTCTTTAGTTTGTTAGTAAAGACAGGTGTGTTCTACTTAGAGCTGTAATTATAATTGTGCTGGAGCTTAGGTGGTAGAGGCTTAAATTGTGGATTTTCTTACTGTTCAAATATTTGATTCAAAGTAGGGACTGGAAGGATTTCAGAATGTTTCCTGTATACTAGTAAGCTCCAAGAAACCACAGAGTTCCTGGGCCTATTATACTAGGAGAATTGCAGATGGGCTACAATGGTGAAAAGCTTATCATGTATTTCCACTCCTTATACTTCTTTTACCCCACTGTAAGACTAAGTAGGGGTATAGGGCTCTCTTATCCTTTTGTGGATAGTAGGCCATACTAAGAAATGCAGCGCACACATGTTTTTAAGATATAGCAACTTCCTTTGTCATCACAAAGAAACTTACAGCTGCCAGAGCTGGGATCAGAAGCAAAGGCAAATGACACCTGTGTTTTACTTTATTTGTGAGGACTGATCCTGAGACCTCTGGATAGAAAAGCAGGGATAGAAAAGAAAGGTGTAGGCACAGCTCTAAGATGTTTTGTATTATTGTTTTTACTGTTCAAGGGTAACTCAACGATACCAAATCATCTGCAAAGACCAGAGCCTTTTCAGGCATTGACATTAAAGGATCAGGAATTAGTTTGAATGTTAAAGCAGGATGTGGCTCATCTTGCTTGAATCTTGGTTTTCACTGGGTACAGGAGACCAGGATGTGAGGTGCTTCTGTATTATCTGAGTTCCAACAAGAGTTGGTCTTCTTCAGCAGCCACATGATGTCATCATGAGATAATGAGTCATACCAAAGTGATCATATGACTCTGAGGTTTTTGTGAGATTTCTTAGCTTGCTCTACAGGATATAGGATTTTCAGGATTTCTGAGTATCTAAGTGCTACAGTAAACCCACATGCTATCTCGGGCAGTTGATGCATTTCATCACCCTGCTCATCAGCTGCCTTGAAAATAGCCATAGCACAATGGATTCAATCATGACTGGTTGCCAGTTCCCCTAGATGCATGAGTTCTATTTGTAGGTCTGCCTGAAGTGACTTTGTGCAGTTATCTGTGAAACTAGTGGTGAATGATAGTTCACTCTTAAAATACAAATACAAAACCTTCCTATAGAAACAGTCATGAAAAATGAAGGCAATCACTCAAAGAGTGAAAAATGAAGTGAAGAATGACGATCAGTGAAAGAGCTGGGACTAGAGTTCAGGGTCCTACAGTTGAGTGTAACGTACACTTGGACGCAGGACAATAGGGTTGGGGAGCCTCTCTTTTTTTCTGATTTTTTTGGCTTCATAACAATGCCAGAAAGATTGTACCTTTTCACATCTTCATGACACTGGCTGCATCAGGAACCAGAACCTCAACAAATTCCTGGGAGCTGGCAACAGTGATGGAGTTCTCAGAGGCCTGCATAACTGTGGTGAAGTCTACATCAGAAGGATTTAAAAGCTTCTCTGGACTGATACTATGGATATACCTCTTAGTTAGTAGCAAGCACAGATTCTGCTATTAAGCCTAAAAGACAGAGGGAAGGCACTGGCTGTGAGTAAGATGCTGCACGTCTTATTAGCGTCCTTTTTTTTCTTGCCATATGATTTGATTTTCAAGTTAATGCTTTTCTTACTCTCTTTGATAAGACTTCTTCAGCTGTTGAGTATAATTAATTCTCTATCTATAAAATTATGTAAAATATAATTAATAGTTTGACTTAAAATGCAGAGGAGGAGAGTAGACTTATTTTTACTATGGGGAAAAATAGGCAGCTAATTTTGTGGCTTTTCAACTGCATGTAAATTACACATGGTACTGAGATGCTACTTTTTTTGGCAATGTGTTTTAGATGCAAAAGCAATAATAAAAGAGAGCGCTATCTGATTAAAAAGAATAAACTCAGTAGTTTTGACAGTTTTATTAATTCTTCCTGGCTGTGCCTGCTCTGGAGCCTCAACTTTAGCCTAAATAATTTACTTCATGCGTGGAGGGAGCTGTTGGAATGGCCCTGGGAAGTTCGGTGATTAAAATGGAAATTGAGAACATAATGGCAGAGGAATGTTAACTTTCATTAAGTCAACAAATTCCATTGCTTGTTTTCAAAGTCACAGTAAAAAATACGCATATTTAAATACCATGCAGTAGGCCGGCAAACATTTCATTGTTGCATTTTAGACTGTCAGAATGATATGCATGAATATTAATTGGGCATTTTCTAATATTAGAACCTTTCAACCCTTGGATTACGTTCTAGTATTCCATCAAAGAATTCTTTTGAAAATACTTGGTATGAGAGAGAAAAAAAACAACCTGACCTCAGCCTCAACAATATAAGTTTCCATCTTCTGGCTGAAAAGGCACGCAAGATTTTTTTTTTCCTTCTAAAATCATATGCATATGAAAAAACAATAATTTAGGGCTCTAGTGAATGTTGTAACTTTTGGTCAAATATCTAGAAACATATGGATCAAGCCATATTTTTAAGGAGAACAAAGGGTAGAGCAATAAGTGCCAGTCCTGAATTACGTTAAGCAGTTCAAAATAAGACTCTTCTCAATATCGAGGGCCGTCACAAAGTGAATGCATCACACACATCCTATTTGGAAGCCTCAAAATAGGGCTCTAGTATAGAATAGGTTTCATGTTGTCCTTCTGCTTGTGGTCATCTTCAGAGCAGTAGTTTTTTCATACTTCCTCCCACTAAAAAACATTTAGCAGTTATAGCTTGCTTTTTTCTTATCCTGTTTCTGTAAGTAGCCTTTGTCATCACATGTAGGAAGGGAAGAAAAAGCACCAAGAAAATAATTTTGTGTCGAATTTTCTGTCCATCCCTATCAAAATTAGTTTGGCTTTTATAAATAATTCGTGTTATTTAATCAGATTTAATTTTAGAATAAAGTTATCAAAATGTATTTAGAAAATCAGACTTTGAAAACAGTAATTTTTAAAGTAGGCTTTGGATAATAAAAATGGGAAAAATGATTCTCTTTAACAGCAGAGAAATTGCACCTCTTAAGCAGCTGGAAACCTAGGATGACGTATTGGGAATCATGCGCGTCTGAAGAACAGTTTGATGTGGAGGCCAAAATAATAGCCAGTCTGAAGGTTACAGGAATACATTTTATGAAAAAAATATGTTGAGAAATAACCCCCAACTTGCATACATTTTTTTATGGGATAAAAACCAATATTTATTCATCATGTTGATCGAAGTGAAAGATTTGGACCAAGGATTTGGAAAAAAAAAGGTGCAAATTTAGAATTGAGCTCCTCAATACACAGCTTGGAGGAAAAACTTTAAGAACCATATTCCTGGAAAATATGGATTTCCATTAAAAATCAAAATGCTTCACATTTTGCTAATTTCTCACCAAAATTTCATTTTAAGAAGAAATTTTGTTTGGGAGGAGGAGGGAGGTTTTGATAATATTAAAAAAAAATTAAAGGACTGAAAACTTCTGATATATTTTACAAATGGTCTTTCATTTTTATTATGTTATAATGCAAAGTAAAAACAAAGTTGAAATTGGAATGACGTTATCCCATTGAAAACAATGTTTTAATGAGCCCCAAACATATCTATCCTTTTCAGATTTTCCCTGAAGGCAAATTTAGGAAACTTTCAGGCACCATTCTTATTTGAGCTAAGTCTTCTTTCTTAAATTTGAAACACTTTACAGAACTGAGTTCATACCCAGGACTCCTAAATTGTATATAGACCTTTGTGGGTGCTCTGTCCCAAAGAATGCTGTATGTTCAGCTTTCCCCATTGAGCCCAGTGGAATTGCTTGTATAGATAAGCATTTGCAGAATCAGGAAATGACTGCTTTTTCCTTTGTTCAGAAAGATACTTTGATAATGAAATCTATTTTGAATGTTTGTTTTTTAACTTCTCCAAATAGTCATTTGTTCCTAATGTTTACCTTGAGGAAGGCTGATGATTAATTTATTTCAAATTCCCTTTTTTTCTAATATGGTTAATTTTGAGCCTTGAAATAATTTGATGTGATATTTCCATCTGCCACTTTACCCAAAGCTTGTTGAGAATGGTAAAACAAATGGTTTAATGCTACAAACAGAGTGCAAGTGAGCAGATTCCTTTAAGATTATATCTTTGAATTTCCTCTCATCAATATTAGCGTAAACCTAGAGCCAACATAGTTTATACCAATAAGACTCCAATAAGCAAATGGAGTTGTTTAACCCATCAAGCATCACAAGGTTTTAGTCATTTAAGGTTTCTGATTTCAGTGCTGAGGACAAGGGGACTCTAAGAAATCCCTAAGAAAAAGGGCATCAGGAGAAATGCCTTCTGTTTGTGAAGTCTGCCAGTAGTGGGAGGCTTCATTGTGAATAACATGAAAGTAAGAGTAAGCAAGCACCATTAGGGAGACATTAGAAAGGAGCAGAGTTTGGCATGAAGACTATCAGCATATAGATCCCTGAAGACCAGGCAGAATAGCTTTGCTGTCACGCTGAAAACTGCAACTGTTTAAGGCTCATTAGCTGTAGTACAGAGTTACCTGAGTTTCTCTACCTGTCTGGGTGGGAGTTAGGGAATGGGAGATACAGTGAGCGAAAATGGGGACCTAGTTTTCGATTTTTTTCAGGTAAACCTAAGACACAAGCCAAAGCTTTTGGAGGAAACCTGGACTGAGGATGGTTTTGTTTGGCTGGCTGGTTGGTTGGGGTTTTTTTGTTATATGATTACCAGGTAAGGAAAACTTCAAAAAGGGGATACATTTTAGACAATAATCGTCTGTGTGGGCATACTGTATTGAGAGAGGAATGTGAGGACTCTGCCTGTTCTTCAGCCTACTTTATAATTTGCCTTTAAACCAGTGCATGCTAGGAAAGTCGCAGGAAGTGACCTGGACAGGGATTACATAATAAGAATCTGAATGGTCCTTCCCACAGGAGGAAGTGAAGTTTCCTAAATATTGGTCTTTGAGAGAGAGAGAGAGAGAGAGAGAGAGAGCACCTGTAAATGACTTCTAGATTTTTTGCTTATATCTGTCAGAAACTGTATTTTTGAACAGTTCTAATACATCCTTGGTTTAAAAAAAAAATTCCCTACATAATCAGTTAGTCAAAGGCCTGTGTAAATGCTTGTTGTCTCTCTGAATATCAGTTTAGTTTTGCCTGAAAGCTAGACTCGAGCAACTTTGAATTGTATAATACATGAATGGGAAATGTAGCATGAGAAGGACTTCTTCCCATAGATTTTTTTATTCCTCTTGATAACATAGTTTTAAGCTTTCTGCCTGGATTGTGCATCTTTGTCCCAAAGGTAATCTAAACTGAGAAAATCCATAGTGGGCAGCATGGTATTTTCTATAAAATGTAACCTTGGAAGGTAACAAATGGTAACTGAGATATGGAAGATGTTCTGCTAAATATCACACCTTGGCAAATGGCTTAAACATGTCTCTTGGCACTGAAGGTGTCATGGAGCAGAACCTGTTAGTCCTCTAATGATATTCATAAGTGATCATTGTTTAGTGATAAATATAAGGAATTCTGTACCGGTTGGAGGGCACCTCTCAGACAGCAACATAGCTCGTCATTATGGCGATGTAGTGTCAGCAGGCATAAACCATGATGTCGATGTTTTGTCGCCGTAGTGACAAGATACCTCATTATAGCACATCGCTATGGCAATGTAGCATCTAAAAATAACCGTGCTCTGCCAGGATGGTGCAGTAACAACTGTTACTGCGCCATCATTTAGTACTTCCTTTTGTGTTTAGTATTGAAATTTTGTGTTACAGATTTGAACCTGCTTCCAATCAATTGTATCTTTTTATGTGTAATTTCTGTCCCTAGCTCAAGTGTCTGCATGTACCTCAGTTTGGTCACCTCTGCCCTAGAGTAATAGTAGGCCGCCCAGAAACGCTCTTTAAGATAGAGGATTTGAATAGTTGTTTTCACTAAAGAGGGTAGATACCTTTTTCAAAAGTTGAATAGTTGCTTCTGCTTTAATCAATACAACTGTATGGTAAAGTTTCCTAAATACTAGTTTTTGTGTGCGCGCATGCGCGCGCGCACTTGAAAACCTGCAAATGACTTTCAGAGTTGTTGCTTTTACTTCTCAGAAACTTTTACTGTAACCCTTGTTCAGGCCAGTGTTTCTTTTAATTTATAATAGAAATTTATATTTTAATATTAATATTCTTATTCTCTACCTACATTATAGTGAATGAAAATGTCTCCAAGTTTAGGAAACACTTTGGCAAATGTCAATATTGTGCTTTCACTTTGTTTGAAACCCCCCACCAGGTCAAGTTTATAAATCAGAGGATACAGTAGGCTTTCTGCATGACGTATTTTCTCCTTTACTGTATCTAATTATTTGCAGTTAGTAAGTTAAGACTGTTGGCCTTTCACCTTTGGCATGGAAATAATCTTAGGTGTTCGGTTAAACTAGACATTGCTTTTTAATTCCCTTGTTTTGCTAGGAACAGAAGGACTTTATTTCTTCAGATCATCCTCCAAACAAAAAAAGAAAGGTAGCAACTGTATCAGAACTGGTTCACTGAATGGTTGTTTTTTTTGGTTTTGGTTTTTTGGGAGGGGAGAGGGGAATGTGTGTGGGTTTTTTTTTTAACACTTTTAAATAAGTAATATGCTGCAAAACAAAAATATTAGTAACAGTTAAAATGAGTGAAGGAACTTTTTGTACTGGGATTTCTAATAATGAAATTACTGCAGTAGATGGGAATGATTTATGAAAAATCTGAGCCCAATTCTAAATTTGGTACTCACCAGTGTTCTGGTATTTGGTTGATTGTACTGCAGACTAATCTCATAAAAACAAGTTGGATAATTGCTGTAAGATTGCCCATGTGTAGCTGTATTCCAGCAAACCACTAGCTTTTTTGGGAGAAGGCTTGCAGTCCTTAAAGGGTGCTCTGACAGCTTCATTTCCATTTCTGAGGCTATAAGCAGATATAACCAAATAAAGTAGGTTGGCTGTGCCAGGTTGATCCACTTCATTGGGCAACATAGAAACCATCTATTTTCTTGCAGGATTGGGCCTCTGCTACTCCCAGGGCTTCAGAACCCTGGGTTCCCTGCTTGCAGATGTATAGCCCAGGAATAGTCTGGCAGGGGATTCCCTGGGTGCATGTATGTGCTGCTGTGCCCAACTTGAGCCATACCTCTGCAAATGTTAATTCCAGGGGCCACAAAGGATTGGGCCCCTGAAGCCCTAGAAGCACCTACTGCTCTGGACTGCTTGTGCTCTCCCACCATAAAGCAAACAGATGTATGACACAAAAGAGCGGCACAATTTTATATCATCTGTCACAGCCACAAATTTTGGGCATTTGTGACGCAACAAGGATCAGGGACATCTGTTTGCTTGGCCCTTATGTCGCCATAAAAAATTATTGCTGCCAAAGAGGATGTCTGTTTCCAGCCTGAGATGCACAAAGCAGCAAGGAAATTATGGACCTGCAAAGCATCAAGGAGCTCCTACAGAGCAATTTCCCAGTAAAATTGTGAAAGCTAAGGATGCTTACTTTTTGTTAAACCCCTGTAGTCTATCTGGCTTGAAATATCTGTGTAAAGAACACTGTTTGGGAAAGTCTTTTGTTGTGCATTGATCTAGGACCTCAGCGGGTGTGTTGCTCCTGATGGTTTATAATGCCCTCTCAAGGTATTTGTATAGCTTTATAGATCCTAAGATTTTCTAGAATACTACCTTAATGAGGATCAGGCTTTATTTTAATTGAGCTGAAGTGAGTATTTTGAAGTAATTGTATTTCAGTATTTTAGTATAATAGCACCCTTAATTTCACAAACAATCCAGTTGTGTTTTCTGCTGAAACTGACTAAATATCCGCCTTTCTTAGCTCTCAGCTAAATTAATCAAAATGCACATGTATTTTGCCTTTTAGCAAAAAAATGAATTCCATTTTTCATCCATTACACAAAATGAAACCCAGTTGTGGGGGAGAGGAGGGAGCAATTTGCTTAAAGCGAAAGTTAATTCTTGCAAACCTGACACAGTCAGGTCTCCTGTTGATTTCAGTGGGAACTTTACCTGGTGAGGGACTGTAAGATTCAGCCTTTCAGCACTTGTGATGAAAGGCTCCAAGTAATGTATTCGGAATTTTTTCCCAATGTTAAACTAATATGAGAAGCTTTTTCATTAATTGTTTCATAAGGTTTTTCCACTGGCTTGCAATGAAGTCAAAATGATATTTCTGATTTTGCAGCATTTATATAGTGTTCAGAAGAGTGATGCTTCTGTTAGAATACTTTAATATGGCTGTTCCTTATCCTGTCATCTTTGTGTATGTATGTGTGGGTTTTTTTAACTTTCTGAGCTTATTTCTCCATTTAAATAATTCTGAAGAAATAGAGGTGAAGCTGATTTGCCTGTTTCAAAAAAGTCTCTCCAATATTCAGTTTCCAGTATTCACAAGACTAAAAGTATTTCCTCCTAATTCCTGGGACATTTTAACTTTTGAGTTCTGCATAGCAAGACATGCATCTGCTTCAGAGCACACCGATTCACATACAAAAAGCCTTAAACCGGTTTTGCTATGATTGCTAAGTAGAAAGCCAGCAATTAATAACTGGATTACAAAACAATGTTTTTTCAAACGGTATTTAAATCTCTACTGTCTGGCTGTATCCTGGTGTGTTGTGATGTGACTAGCTTTTGTTTTTATCACCTGGTTTCCACTTGGTATTGTTGAGGTGGATATATACTTTGTGTAGTGCTACAGCAAGGTGAAGGTTTTTCCTCTGGAGTTAATACTTACCAGCTTTTCATTCACTTCATTTATGTTTCATGGATACTTGACTAATGTCATACTTTTAAACGCTATAAGCTCTTGAGCAATCTGGAAGCTGGTGAATTAAGAGTCTCTTCTTTTTTTCAGAGCAAAGAAAGAATTATGCTCGGGACAGTGCCAGCAGCGTATCTGAAACGTCACAGTATCATGTGGAGGTAAAAAAAAAAAAAAAAAAAAAAAGCAAAAAAAATTATAATTACAAAAATATCTCGTCATAAAAAAAAAAAAAAAAAAGAATAAAATACAAGCTCATGTATATTCATCTTCCAATGAAGTTCTCCATAATATGCAACGATTTTTCCCCAAAGTTCTGCATATAAATCTGGAGAGAGAGAAATCATCTATAATGTGTCGTGTCACTTTCAAAATAAGATGCATTTAAATGTATATGCAGTCTGGCAGTCGTATCACGTTGGGCTGTAGTTGTGTCAGATTCCATAAGCTGAGCAGAGTTAAACTAGTCACTATGGGCATTTATATTCATCCCTTTGGGTCCCACAATGTGCTGGAGATCCACTGCTTTGGAGTGGACTCGATTAATCGAGTCTACTCTGCAAGCGATCGGAAACGCACTGCATTGCGCTGCACTCTGTGCAGTTGTATAAGCAGCAAAATGTGCATCAGTGCTGAGAAAATGTTGGCAGTGCACTTTTGAATTAAAGCACCTTTGAAGTGTTTTATTTCAAAAGCTCGCCACTGCCATTTTCTCAGCCCTGACACATTTTGCTGCGTATACAACTGCAAGTGTCACAGTGTTGGGCGCTTTTCAAAGCGCCTGGCGCTGGGGTGCTTGCACATGTAAAAATGCTGCATGTGAAGGGCTCTGCAAAATGCAAGTACATCAGGAAGTGTTGTTCATAATTCAGTAGGTGATGATGCTCTTCTGTTTTTGAACCTGCCTTCCACTAGTGCTGAGGGGTAGAGTTGAGAAAGTATGCACTTTTGGAACCTCATAATGGATGTTGTCTAAAATGGAGGCTTTGGCTCTTCATAACCATACAGGATCCTAGAGCTGTCATCAGGAAAGCAGGGGTGTTAACCGTAAGACCATGACTAGATTCCAGTGTAATTAATTACATTTTGCTTAACTGCCTGCTAGTTGGAACTGCAGAATATATTGCTTAATTCCTGTCTTAAACTCTTCTGCAGAGTCTTAAACTCTACTTTTATATTGTTGTCATTTTTCTACTTAACAGGTAGGTCAAATTAAATTATATAGGGAATTAAGTCATAGATGATTCTATATATTATTTTTTAAAGGACTTTATAATCCACTGAACAATAAAGCCATCTAAAATAGAACGCATCATATTATAGCCTTAATTTGACCTGGTAGGGAAAAAATCATCAGGCAACTAAACATCCTTGTAATAGACTTATAAAGCGTGGTCCTGCAAATGCTACATGTTTACAGTTCCTCGTTGTTCAGCTTTAAATTCAGACACTGTGGAAACTGGTTCATGTGTCATCGTTCTCCAGCCCTGTCTTGCATCTGTTCCTGTAATACTCAGCTTGCAAGGAAATGCTTAAATGCTTTTGACTGCCTATGTGTTTTTTGGGTTTTTTTTGCCTCATTTAATTTCTAAAATGGCGTGTTGGTACTCTGTTGACATAAATATTAAAATTGTATTTGTTGTGAAAAACATTCTAAGGTGAACAGTCAGAATCTAATTGCTAAATTCCATTTTACCTTTTTAATTTTTTTAATTCAGTTTCTTTTTCATCTCTGTAATAATGTTATTTGCTCATATGCAGTTGTATCTGCTCTTTTGCTTATACAGTTAAGTATGGCAATAGTCTGCATTTGCTGGAAGCCCACTTAATTCCTTTTAAAAAAAATCACGTGATTTAAAAGCTAGATCTATACAGGCTTAGCCGTAAATACAATTCAGATTGATGAGTAGTTTTGAGCATTTGGATCAGAATGTAAAACTGGTATGTTTATGGCAACCTTGAGTTGTTGATGTTTTTAAGCCACAGAAGGATGATCAGTCCAAGCTCCCATATCAACATATAAAGCCAAAGTTGCATCTCAGATTCTGTAGGGCGCTGAAGTATGCCTTCAGTAATAATGTAGACACACCTTGGAATAAGTTTTTCAGGGCTCTTCTAGGTCTGTCTTCTTCAAGTTCTGCATCATTTTTAAGATTAGAGGCGGGGTTAGATTCCATTTTAACAAATATTATTATTATTAGAATGGCTGGATTCTGGTTTCAAATCCTGCCTCTTCTATCATCTCGCTTGCTTAAATTGTTCTATGTAGAAGACATCAATAATCCCCCTTCTTTTCAATCTCCCTAGCTAGCTTTTCTTTCCCGCACTTCTGCACTTTCCATAACGGGACACTATGTAAAGACAATGAAAGACTCTTCCCCCACCCCCCCCCCCCCCCCCCTCCAAGGTCCAGGTTTTCCAGAGGTTCCGAGATATTGCCAGGCAGAATCTTTGCAGTGGCCAGGGCTACTTGCATCACCCCTCTGTATAGTCTTTGGAAATTAGATTGGGGAGAGAAAGGTATTTACCGCTGGATCTCAATAATAAATGGCAAACCTCTTTGACTAGACTAGGGACTGAACAGGTTCCTGCAGCTGTTTTAGCTGGATGTAGACTTTCTATTTCAAGGACTAAAAGATGTTGTCCAGCCTGTCTAGGAATGTTGGAAGACACTATCCATTATGTTTTAGAATGTCCTTTATATAATGACATAAGGAGAAAGTATTTATCACCATTCTTGCAGAAATTGACATACTTCTCAAACAGAGAGAAATTAATATGGCTCCTCCCGCAAACAGATCCATATTTAGTAAACCGTCTTGCAATTTTTGCTTATAAGGCTGAAGCCATCAGAGCTAAACATCCTTTTTTGTTGATATGACCAATAAACTTTATTACTATTTGTTTTTTACTGTGTTAATTGTGGACCTATGCACAACATTTTTATAGATTTATGATCTGATTTATCACCATATTTGTACTTGATTATGTTAATTCTTGGAGTAGGAATAACGTTTTTAGAATGGTTGGCCCTAGTTTATTATTCTATTTGCATTTTTGTTTAAATGTATATTATGGTTGTATGTCTGTTTTGTTGTTTTTGGGAGCATGGCTTTCACCCAGATTCCTTAATAAATTGAATTGAAATTGAATTGATGCTTTTAAGTATCAGAATCATAATTGCAGTGAAGCTGAATGGGGAAATGGCAATAAGATAGCATTTCCTTTTTAACTGGATGATTTAAAATTAAAATGTAGTCCAAGCTGGAAGTGAACAAATACACTTACAGTATTAACATGTATTTTGTGGCTTCTGTGAAACAAGTGAGTGGTCTATCCAGAAAATATTTCTGTCAGAAACAAGTACAGATCATCATTACCCTCAGCGTGCTAGTTGGCAGCTTGAGCAGTGATCTGAGGGCCCTCTTCATCAGGGCTGAGGAAAATTGACAGGGGGTTATAGGGCAGCCTCCCCTGCTGCTAGCTGGGCCCTCATTCTCCAGCACTGCTGGGCTGTCACTTCCTGAAAGCTAAATTAATGTTCCGAAATTTAATCCCAGTTGTGATTCCTGAAAAATGTTAGACTATCCCAGTGTAGTCTGCCTGCTAACAAAATGATAGAGGATGACAACTCATGACTTTGAGTAGTCGGTTGATTTGTTCATGTGATGTTATGGTACATGTCA
Source organism: Alligator sinensis (assembly GCF_000455745.1). NCBI lineage: Eukaryota > Metazoa > Chordata > Crocodylia > Alligatoridae > Alligator > Alligator sinensis. The sequence continues at coordinate 689,800 of NW_005842469.1, read as the reverse complement.
TATTATAAAGAAACTCCATTTTAAATTCATTTCTTGTATTTCTATTTCAAGGCAGCATAAATATTGAGAATACTTTGTCTTGGGAAATGATATGTGCATTTTTTTTAAATTTTTTTTGCCCCTCATGTCTCAATTGTCAGCACTTGACCACTTTTGTTTTGGACCGAAAAGAGGCTATGATTACGGTAGATGATGGAATAAGAAAGCTGAAATTGCTAGATGCCAAGGGCAAAGTGTGGACTCAAGATATGATTCTTCAAGTGGATGACAAAGCTGTCAGTTTGGTGGATTTAGAATCAAAGGTAAGAGCTGCAAGTGGCAGCCCACTTTTTCTAAGAAGGAAAAGAAAAGATAGCAGCAGTAAAAATGGCATGTGTAAGTTCGGGGATTTTACTTACTGCTTTGTAACTTCAACTCTGTATGTAACCAGAGTAGATTTTTACAGATAAAGAGATGGAATTTTTTTATATGGCATAGTTTTGGGAGACCAAAATGCAGTTTTTTTTTCTTCATGCAGAATGAACTTGAGAATTTTCCTTTGAACACAATTCAGCATTGCCAAGCCGTGATGAATGCATGCAATTACAATTCCATTCTTGCGTTAGTATGCAAGGAACCAACCCAAAACAAGCCAGATCTTCATCTTTTCCAATGTGATGAAGTTAAGGTAAGGCAAGAAGAGACCCACTTCAGATTATTTTGACTCTTATGATTTTCTGAACTGCTAAGGACAAGAGGAAAAGTCAGAGATATTTCCTCCAAAAAATTGTTTGTTCATTTATTCAATTGACTGTTTCAGCTGTAATGCATTTGATACTAATTCTTCATAGTATCATTCCAGTTCTTCGTAGTAATGCATTTATAATTCTAATTCTTTTATGTCTATTTTGCAAGAGTAATGGCATCTTAGTCACTTGAAACCTTGATAAAACAGATATATGCAATTTGCAAAGATTGCAAGATTTAAGATTTAGTTTAGCTTGCAGTCTACTGAGGATCTATTGGGTATGCATGTAGTATGCAACTTATGAGGGAGGAGATATAAGATAATTTAAGAGCAAAGTGAAAATGTTTAGAGCCTGATGAGAAATCCATCTGTTTTTAAATCTATTTTTCTTCTTATCTGCTGTTTTGTCATTGAGCAATTAAATCTCTTCTACAGGCATGCTAATATAATGCACTGAACACATACTCTGTGGAAAATCGAATTGTTTAGCGGTCAGCCAAACTTCTGGTCACCCAAAGGTGCACAAGTTAACAAACTATTCCGAAAATAACCAAGTACTAAGTGACTGCACAGTAACCAGCATTACTGCGCAGTAGCATCCCCACACAGTTTTTTTTCTGATGCTACTGCACAGTAGTGTTGTGTCATGGTTAGTGTCCCCCAACACTACTGTGCAGTAGGGTTTCATGTAGATGTGGCCAGTGAGTAATAGTGTTTTCTGCTCAAAACTAGTAGGGGATAAGGAAGTAAGGGGACTATTATTCAGTAAAAATAACAGAACTGGAAAAAGAAGACAATTTTTTTGCTTCAAATTAAAGATTTTCTTTCAAAATTTTAGAGTAAAAATACTCCTTGACAATACTACTTTATTTCTAGGTTGTGAGTCTTAATTTCTGCTTATGAAGTTGTATAATTTGTACTGCTGCTTCAAATCCTGATAAATAACTTTTATGGGGGTTTTTTAATGGTTTTTCACAGTAAGTTATAGTCATGCTATTAGATCTCTTTTTTACTTTAATCATGTAGTACAGCTTCTTGCAATGAAATGTTTGGAATTGGTCCAGGGATAATGATGTGAAGTCTGCTGGTTAATTCTATGACTAATCACAGAACATTTTTAATTCTTTGGCACTTTGGGAACCTTGGGATAATTTCATGTTGTAGTCCGCTAGAAGATTATAATTGGGGATACGAAGCTCAAGTCTCTGCTTGGAATCAGGCAGGTCTTAAACCTAGCTCACCACATCCCAAATAAATATTCTCACACTAGAGTCCAGTAAGCTTAACTCTATAGCTAAGAGGCACTTCCTTCACATACTGGAGACCTAGGTTCAGATTTCCACCCTGAATCAAGCAATCTGTTATTTCTTCTGTCCTAGATAAGTCTCAGTCTTGGATGGGTGTCACACTCAAATTTTGATTAGAAATTATATCCTGGAATATCCAACTCTGTTTATGTGCACTCAATGTTCAGATAATGGTAAAGCCAATGCATTCCTTCTCCTCTTCATTTTTTTAACTTTGTCTTTGCAGTCTCTTCCTTCAAACAACAAACAAACCTTCCTCCTTTCCCCTTCTGCTTTTTAATCAATCCAATGCAAATACTATCAACCCAGTTCATTTTGTATATAATTTTAAATGCTTGGAAACATAGAAGAATGTCACAAAATCAAAGGAAACACTTACGATGAAATATAAAATCAGTAACTTCTGCTTCTGTCAAATGACTGACATGCTCCCCCACTCAACTACCTATCCATTCCTTACCATAAGTAGTTCTGGGTATCGCTGGGCCTCACATAGTGACCTGGAGACCAGTGAATTTGGGATTTGGCAAATTGAGGCTGAAATTGAATCTTACAGTTGAAGGCACATCCTAAATCTTAAAGGAAACCATGACCTATTTAATGCAAAGACTATTAAATGTATTATGTGTTTCTGGATTTTATTATGAATCCTCCTTTTGGAGGTAGAGTACAGTGTGCTGCTACATAGGCAGCAGAGGGCAAGAAATGAATCTTTTTGCAAGCCAAGAGAAATTAGGGAGTGTCGCTTAAGATCGACAAATGTTCTCTATCATTAAGAAGTTACGTTTCTGCTCTTTAATGTTGCTGCTATCTATTTAGTAGTGTATAATGCCTTTCACTAACTCACTGAAATGCTTGATAAACTTTAACATATCACGATGAAAAAAATACTGCACAAGAAATCGTTGTTGACTTGAGATAATTACAGCTGTTTAGGAAAGTTTCAGCTCTGAAATACGTGCACATCAAATGATATTCTTTGGGATTGGAACACTGACAGAATGTCAGCACCAAGGCAACAGCATTGTGTTGCTTCCGTCTTTAATTGAAATTAGTTCATCCCTACGGTTTTTTAAGGAAGTAATTCATATAAGTGAACCAAGGATATAAATATGTTTCAGAAACAAGCTGCAGATTTATTTAATCCTGCCTGTTTATCTTATTTAATGAATCGTGTGTCTTATAGTAAGGTAACATCCACTTCTGTTATTGCAGGCTAGCCTTATTCATGAAGACATTGAAAGTGCAATCAGTGACAGCAAAAGTGGGAAACAAAAGAAGAGACTTGAAACACTCAGGTAAAGTCCAACTTCTTGGGAATATCTGGAACTGTCTAGAAATAGTTATTCAAAATTTTCCTTTCCCTTTCTCTTACCCCACTTCCCACTTCTATTGTTCTTTACTAGTTTGAAATAATCAGGAATAAATCAGGTGCAGCAGCCTGACTTCTTTCTGTCTCTGATTTAGCAACCGGTGGTCAGAATGTCCTCCTCCTTCCTCCTAGGCATCTAGCTCAACTTGAAGATTACCACTACTCCCTCTAGTGGGTGAGGTGGAAAAGACTGGGGGGCAGGGCGGGGAGCAGAGTGTATTGGGTTCAGCCAAGAGTAACACAGAAGTAAGAGGTAACCCATGGGGGTTAAGAAATAACTGAGATTTTCAAAGGTATAAATGTGATTCGGTGGAAGTTTGTCCTTTGAGTTTTTGAAAATCTCTATCAAAGATGCTTCCCTTTTCAGAGAAGTTGTCCTCTGTAGATCCCAAAGCACTGTACAAAGATTACTAAGGATAAATTTCACTATTCCACAAACTGAGGGGAGGAGAGAGGAAGTAAATTAACTAGAGAAGTTAATGATCTGGTCAATGGGTGAGCAGCACATATTCGAAGTTTCAACGACATTTATCCTACAAGTACATAAGCTTAAAGTTAAGTGGATAGATTAGTGCTTGCAGGACTGGGGCTGAAAACTAGCATTTGCAAACAAGTAGAACAAATGAAGAGATAACATAGAAGGACCGGAACACACTGGAAATGGTAGGAAGTTGAAGTAGTGGTATTTTATTTTGAAAAATACAAATCCATGTATCTGAAGAATACATCTGAAATGTGTTGCTGTATTATAAAACCCAAAAACTGTAAGGATGTAAGAGGTTGAAGGTCAAAAGTCCATAACAGATCAGAGCTTGCAATTCACTATGGCATCGTGTTGCACTTAAAAACTGAATTTCTAACCTAGTGCTTTCTGAATTGACACATTTGGTTGATGAAGAATAGCAGAAAGGCTTGCTTCAGCAACTACCAACAAATTACAAAACTAAATGACAGAAAATACTCTTT
>NW_005842469.1:678230-685397 GCF_000455745.1 Alligator sinensis | reverse complement strand
TAAAATAAGCTATTAGTCCTTATTATTATCTTAGCTGCACTGAGATATTTACCCAATGCAAGCAGGAAGCAGTTCTTGTACAGCCTAAAAACGTGGGTCCTTGAGTTGTTCAATGGGTGGCAGGATGGCTTCTGGTCTGGACTGCACACAATCTGCTGAGAAATCTGCTTAGTTTTTATACTGTTTCTTCAAAGCATTTTTCTTGATGGTTAGCCAATTAAAGTCTGAACAAAGAAGGGAGGAAAAGGTTGATCATCATATCATAACTGTTATTGCCTGGCTCTTGTTTTTGATTGTCTAGGTGTAAAGACTGTTTCTGCAGCCTCTGTAATTATAGGTCAATCACAGATGATGGGCCTTGAGTGTCAGACAGGATACTCAGGGGTGTCACCAAACTTGTTTTGGGGTAATTGTTTATCAATGGGGTACATTTGCAGTAGCTCATAACTTTAGACATACACTGAATGGTTCAGACATTTTTAACAAGTGCAGGGTGCTGCACTTGGGCAGTAGTAACTGGCAGCACACTTATAAGATGGGAAACTCCCTTCTTGAGAGCACGGAGGCAGAAAGGGATCTTGGAGTCGTCATTGACTCCAAGATGAACATGGGCCGACAAAGCGAAGTCACGGTCGGCAGGGCTAACCAGACCTTATCGTGCATCCACAGGTACATCTCAAGTAGGGCCAAGGAGGTGATCCTCCCCCTCTACGCGATACTGGTCAGGCCACAGCTGGAGTACTGTGTCCAGTTCTGGGCACCCCACTTCAAGAGGGATGTGGACAACATTGAGAGGGTCTAGAGGAGGGCCACCCGCATGATCCGGGGACAGCAGGGCAGACCCTACAATGAGAGACTACGGGACCTGAACCTGTTCAGCCTTCACAAGAGAAGGCTGAGGGGGGACCTGGTGACCATCTATAAACTCACTAGGGGGGACCAGAAGGGTTTGGGGGAGACCTTGTTTCCCCTAGCGCCCCCCCGGGATAACAAGGAATCACGGCCACAAGTTGTTGGAGAGTAGGTTTCGATTAGACATCCGTAAGAACTACTTCACAGTTAGGGCGGCTAGGATCTGGAACCAACTTCCAAGGGAAGTGGTGCTGGCTCCTACCCGGTCTTTAAGAAGAGGCTTGATGCTTACCTGAGTGGGGTCATTTGATCCCAGTTTTCCTCCTGCCCAGGCAGGGGGTTGGACTTGAAGATCTGCAAGGTCCCTTCCAACCCTACTTCTATGATTCTATGAACATCTTAGAGTGACATTGGGTGTCTGTTTTGAAAAATGTGAGCTATGTCACATGCAGAACATCCTCCCTATATTCAATGCACCTTTTACAGGTGTTGTTTTTTTTTTAGATGCATATTTAGTCCCTTGTTTTCTTTAGCTGACACGTCACTTGAAATGCATATGCAGTTTCCTTGACTTCCTGGCTCAGCCTTTCTTTAAAGGGCTTTTTTAGGTACACATATGTGACACATCAGGACTCTGCCAACAATTTTAACCACTTCTATTATTTTATGGCATGGGTCTGGTATTAGGTACCGTAAGTACTCCACTGTCTCAATGTCTAATGGGTTGCAAGCCATTAGCTGTATTTATTTTTCTTGTGGAAGTCTTGTTACAACTCAGTCTTGCCCCAGCCACTGTCCTGTATTTTTATGCAAGAGGCTGTGCCCAAGCTTTCACAGTTTTCCTATGCAGCACGTTGCATCAGTAGGATACAGAGGCCCCCTCTACACTTACAGGTAAAGATGCCATGGGATCTAATGCATGATCCATACAGTGGTGCCTCCTGTCATGCCATATGTGCATGGTAGGAGGTGTGGTTGTGGGATCATGCATTAGAGATCATTCTGCCTTATTTCCAGTGCAGGGGGAGCCTGATCCTGGGCTCCCCCTGTACCAGCAAGAAGCCGGCTCCTGCAGTTGGGAGCCTCTTCTACTGATGTGACTGTCAGCTGCAAGGACTGTGCACAGCCGGGGCTGAGTCCCAGAGCTGCAGGAGCTCTCAACTCTGGCTGCACGTGGGGTGCTCCCAGGACCAAGAGTCCTGTCAGCTGTGGGATTCTCAGCTCTGGCAGCTGTGGGTTGCTGCTGCAATCTAATAGCCCCTGCAGGACATGGAACATCCTGTGGCTAGGAAATTGTAATGGCCAGGAGGTTGTAGCTGCGATCTCCGAGCCATTGCATGGAGCACCCCACAACTGGGAGACTGCAGCAGCTATGGTCTCCGAGCCAGACTGCCTATATGTTCAAATTAAAGATGGATAGAAACCAGCTGTAAAGTTGTTATTACACATTTTCAAGCAATAACTTTAGAGCTGGTTGGACCTTTTTAAGGTGCCATAGTTAATTTTAGACAAGGGTCTTTGGGCAAATCTGATATCTTTTATTAGACCAACTTAAATAGTTGGGGAAAAATTTTTAGCAAACTTTCGGGTTTAAAAACCCTTCGTTGGGCTGAGGAAGTCTGCAGTTGGTGTGTGCTCTTCATGGATGGAATTAATAGTTAATATGTGGGATAGTGAATTTACATTTGTAGCCAGTCTAAATTTATTGTGCAGTTAACAAGGTAATTAATACTAGATATAACTTATGGAGGAGGCCAGAGAAAAATGAGAGAGTTCTCTCTGTAGGTGGTTCAGATTTTGATTATTCTTGAGTTATTTTCATTCAGCCTTGTTATCATGTTTATAAAAATGTATTGACAAATTGGAGGAAATATAGTGAATAACAAAAAAGAATTGGCAGGTGATTGGGGAAGTAACTTCTAGGGAAAAGAAGCAGTGCTTAATTTATCGGCTATAGAGAAACAAAATAAAATATGTATATGAATATTTGAGTGGTGTAAATGAAATGAAATTCAAAAGGGAAAAATTTTAAGCTGATGATTTGACTGCCAAAAGTCTATGTTTTGTTTTTTTGTATATATATTTGATGGCAGTCTTCCAGGAAAAATTATGAAAGACCCTTTGCTTTTAGTATTTAAAACTGTACTGAGAAAACAGACATGAATTTACAAGATGGATTCAACTAAATGTTAGAAATGTTTTGGGTCTCTGTCTCTAAATTCAGTCATTCTTTTTATCACTTGAGGTTTAAAAAATGGTCAACAACCTGTATGAATTAAGACACTTATCAGTCAATTCGTGATGCTTAAGATCACTCTCCAGTCAAGAGTACTAGACAAAGTGAAGTCTAGATCGAAGTCTACATTTTCTATTAGGCATGAACACCAAAATGTCAAGCTACCAAGCTTCACTCCTAGACTATTCTCTAGGCTGGTTTAATAGCCCTATAGAACAGGGGTGTCAGACTCATCTGGCCCCACTGGTGGAATGAAGGTAACTGAGCTAGTCTGGTTTGGATTGGGACATGCACTGAAGCCAGTATGCAGGGCTGGATTGGTGAGGCACTGCATGCAGAGCGAGCCCTGGGCTAGGGCCAGCATGCGGGTTTGAAACGGCCACATGCACTGTATGCTCTGCTGGGCCAGCCCTGCACACTGGCTCCAGTGCTGCCCAATCTGGGCTGGACCTAGAGTCAGCACTCGGGGACAGTCTGGCACAGGCACTATATGCAACGTGTACCCTGGAGCAAACCCCTGTGCTGCATGTGGCATCCACAGTGCCAGTTCAACCCACAGCCAGACCTGCTCTGCATAGTGCATGCATTGGGCTGGGTTGGTCTGAGGTGCCCAGTTCTGATCATAGGGCTCTATGGACAGTATGTTTGACACCCTGTTATAGAAGCATTATCATCCCTGTTAAGTTCTCTATGTATGACAAAAGAACAGGGTTTGTTTTTTGGTTTATTTGTGCACGAAACATATCTGCTATGAGTTTAACAGTGCCTAGTGCTCCTACAGAGGCTTCACAACAAGTCCTCTCCCGAATACATTCACCTAATTTTTTTATATGTACTGCTGGCTCATTATGGCTCACAAAGAGCAGTGTGTGATGCATACAAGTCTTTACTGTACAGTTCACTTGTCTTTTCCAATAATAATGCTTTAGAAAGGAGAGAATTTTTGCTTCAAGCTTCATTTCTTTTTTTCTCTCCTATTTTCCCTAGGATGATTTCCAAAGCTGACAGTGCTATTCCTCCGCCCCCAAGAGCTCCTGCTCCTGTTCCCCCAGGTACTGTTACTCAGGTGGATGTTAGAAGTCGAGTGGCAGCCTGGTCAGCTTGGGCAGCTGAACAAGGAGACTGTGAGTATTTCTGAGAATTAACTGTATTGGGAGATGAGTGATAGACAATGTTCTGGGCAATGTATTTCTATAATGCCAGCTAAGAAGAATAACTGAGAAGTAGCATTTTAATAGAGTTTAAACGATGAAGCTAGAGGTAGGAAAGATTAATGAGGGTCATGTTCTCCATCCCCCCAAAAGACAGGGAAGTGTTTATTTCCTCCAGCATATTTCCTTCTGGTTTGTTCAGTTTAGGTTTTATGCCCCAGGTCATCACTGCTTCGCTGGAGAGACAATTCTATGTTCTAAAAGCTTTGACTGTCAGAACCAGAGTAGAGAGATTCACCTTAGCTTTTCATTTTCTGATTTTTCTTTTCATGGCTCTGTTCCGTTAGTACTGATATGTTCCTGTTGTTTATTAAAATTAACTGACCCTGGTTCCTACAGAGTCTTACTAATGTACTTTGTACTTAATAGCGAGCATGACTGCTTCAATGATGCTGTGCTTAGTAACAGGAGATGGGTAAAAGCAGACCATTCCAGGGTAAAATTCTGATGACAGGGACCTGTCACTTTTATTTCTCAGATGAGTGCTTTGGATCAAAGATGAGTGAGGTTTTGGACTCTGCACCTACTAGTTTTGGAGTAAACTATAAGTCTAAATTAATTGGTCATTTTCATAAGTCTGGAAGAAACCATGGATATAGTACTGTGAAAAAAATTAATGCTAATGGTTTTTCTATCCTCTGCTTAGGGCTTCTGATTTTTCATCTGGAATTGGAAATCTGATTTCTGTAAGACGAAAATTTGAAAGGATTGCTAATTAGATGTGTTACTTCCAACTTTCAGTAGAAGGCAATCCATTAAAAGAATAATTTTAGCCAAATTGAGTCTTACTGTAATGGGTTCTCATTAAAATTAAAATAGAAAGCTATTGTTCCTAAGCTTTTTTGGGTCACATTTGCCGGTTATCAGACTGAAATATTATTTATGAAAGTGCATGACTGTGCAGAATGAAACAGCTTAAATGCCCCCAGAAAACAACAATTCTCAGAACACTTTCATACCATCATGCAGCATTAAAAGTATCTCGAGCAAAGACTGATTTGTCCTTATGTTTGACTCTGTTTAAAGGTTTTGTTGGTAAAGTGAGCTGTTACTGAATTGAGCCCCTGTCAGTTACAGACTCCTTTCCTATTTACATGGATACTGTGGAAAATGTACTGATAGAAGCTGCCACTGTTAAGAGGAGAAAAATGCGTCGGTGTCTAAATGTAATTTTAATATAGAACTTACAGTGATTCCACAGAGCATTAAGATTAGCTGTTTTCCAAAAATTGCTGGCTGTATCTGCCTCTCCCTCCTTGTGCAATCTTGTCACATCCTATTGCTTCCTCTCCTTTTTGTGAACATTGCCACACTCTTTTACTTATTTGCCAGCTTTACTTGCTATGTCCTTTTTTCACATTTCCCCTTTCATATAGAATGTCTGCTTTGAATTCGTCTTTTAACCCAAAACTTTTCCTCTTCCTTCTTCAAAACCTGCCTCATCTAGAGACACTGTGGGGATACTGATGATGACTACAAATGGGGGAAATCAGTACTTCATCCACTTATACTTATTTAATTGTATTCCCTCCTCTGCTATCTTCCATTACCTGATTTAGGCCTTGATTGTTGCAAGTGTTTGAACATGCTTACCTTAATTCATATGAATAGTTTATTGACTTCTGTGAGGACTACACACTAGCATAAGTCTAATGTGCAAGCAAGGGCAAGATCAAGGCATGAAAACTTAAAGTTCTTCAGGCCAGAGACTATTTTACACTTTATTTTTATCATTGTTGCTGTTTGTATTACCATCACCATGCACCAGAACCATATTGTATCAGGCATTGTACAAGAAGATGGTCCCTGCCCCGGAAAGTTTATGCTCATCAGGGAACAACACCTGGTTATAGACAGATGGAGGATCACCAGTAAACAAAGAATCGCTGTTGATCAATATAACAGGCAGTGGTCTTAGATCACCAGCAGCTTTGCTGTTGTCCAGGTTTTCTTTGTAGCAAAAGAGAGCTTTAAGAGGAGCAATTTTAAGCCTGATAAAGAGTTAGATTTGTGGGTGATGACACAGAGTGCACCTCCCAAGTGAGTGGAGGAGCCAAAGAGGAAAACAACATTCATTCTTGAAAATCTAACAAGGCACACTGGTGTTTAGTATCGTGGGCTGTTCAAGGGCAGGAGCAGTCATCTTGATGAAGAATGAAGGATGGCAGGTATTGATAAGCTGTTAAAAGGGTATAAATGTAAAGTCTGACATTTGCAATAAAGAGGGGGTGGAGATCTGCAGAGAAATAGCAAGATACTTGGCTGCTGGACAGGAAAGCTGTTTTTGCATTCTGTTTCTCCTATGGGAGGGGCAAAAGGATATCACTTATTTCCTGCCTCAGGGCTTGTAATCTTTCTTTGTTTCATTTTTGTACAGCACCTAAAACAATAGGGTCCAGTTCCATGACCAGGGCTCTGAGGTGGAATGGAGGTGATTAGTAATAATTATTTCACAGTCACTGTATGCAAGGAGTAGCCACTAGTACAGATCCTACACAAAACGATCCCTTGCTATTCTGTTTAAGAGCAATATTTTAAGTGATTTTTCTCTTGGTATACAGTGCAAGCAAAAATAATGCCCTGGCCCCTGGATATTTAACCATGGATTTAAAACCATGGATTTAACTATTGGATTTAAAAACTTTACATGCATCATGCATATATTTGCATTTTCTAGAAATAAGTTTCATCTTTCTCCATGCTATTTCTGAACTGCAAAGATCCTGCTCCCGCTGTCCCTCCCCTCATCTTATTGAGACATATATTCAAGTGCAGTACTATAATTCCAGATCATGTTTTAAAATACTATTGAAATACTACTTCTGGGGAAACAGTAGTACATTTATTTCTCTTTCACTTTCAGGAATG
>NW_005842469.1:645681-678104 GCF_000455745.1 Alligator sinensis | reverse complement strand
AGGAATGCCCTTCCTTTTAGTTGCAAAGCTAACTACACTGCACACAAGTTATGGTCACCTTGCATATCACTGGTGAAAATGATTTACTTTGTTTTCTCACATATGGCACACTCCATATTATAATGTCTTTTTTGAGCAACAGCTTGAAGAAGAAAATTCTTATAATGTATTATGGGTAAATGACCAAGTAGCAGCAACTAGGGAATAAAGCTTGTTCCTGAGCTTGCTTCTAGTACTGCACTGTGGATGGGGCCTGTGCACTGACCCTATATACTGACGCAATCCAGTGCACCAGGTCTGTGGCTGTGTTCTCGATCTAGGGCTATGCACCTGATCCAGGTGCGGACTGACCTTGTGCACTGGCTGAATCCAACATGGGAGGCCATGTTATCCAGCTAGGGAGCTCCTCCCATGAACCCATAATTTGGCAGCATGGTGGTGGGGGTGGGGGTTATGTTAATTGCTGTAGGTTCCAGAGCCGTGCTGCTGCTTCTCCCCCGCTGCCAAATTTCCAGATCTTTAAGGATCTGTTTCTTCGTATAATGCACATATAAATTTCCCCTGGCTGCTTTTGGGGAAAAAGGTGTGTGCTTTATGTGAGAAAATATGGTATGTCGTGAAATTGAAGTTACTTACAGTCATTTACACTACATAAAAGAATCTTGCTATGTTTTAAATTTAAGCGCTTAAGTATTTAGGTAGTAATAAAATTGTCATAATTAGACTATCCTTTTCTTTTTTTGTTTTTGTTTTGTTTTTTTTTTGCCTCATTTTGGACAGTTGTACACTGTATCCCACCTTTGAACACTGGCAAATGAGGCATGAATAATGTTAGTCTTCCCTCTACTTCTAGCACCATGATTTCTGTGTAGGGTTAGGAGAGAGCAAACTTTAGTTTTTAGTTCCTGATGTACTCTGCATTATGTGTGTTTTTCTCTTTCTGCATAGATGAAAAACCCAGACAGTTCCCTGAACATGAAGAAACAGCTGAGATGATGGCAGCCAGGATTGACAGAGATGTTGTAAGTGAGAAAATACATGCAGTATCGATCAGTCTTCTAGATCAGTGGTTCTCAATATTTTTTTGTACCAGGACCCATTTGTAAACATCAATGGCCAGTCCTGACCCAGTGCCTCCGCCCCCAGGTCTCATCCCCCAGTGTGTGGGGCAGGGGGAATGTGTTTGGGGTATGGGGGGTCCCAAGTAGCCCCTTGCAGGCTGGAACTTTGCCAGTCTGCAAGGGAAAAGCCATGGTTTCCCACATTTTTCTCCTTTAAAGAAGAATCCATTTTTAAAGTTTGTTGATCCATATTTAAAGTTTGTTCATGACCCTTTCATATAGTCTTGCGACCCACTTTTTGGGTCACAACCCACAGGTTAAGAAACACTCTTCTAAATTGTTGCTTCATGAACAGAAAGAGACTTTTTTTCCATAAATGAACTTCATTTCAGAAGGAAAAATTTCCAACCATGCCAGATTGTACTACAATAGATTTTCAAGGAGCTGAAATGAGATCTGAGATGAGATAACTAAAATCAGATTCAGTTCTGGAAAGCTAGAAACTTAGATATGAGAAACAAATGCACTTAAGCTTTGCTTCAAGAAGGTGCTGAAGAGTATGCTTACATCCCCTTAAACTTTATGGGGCTTAAATCTGTTTAAAGTGCAGCAGAATTGAGTTGGACCTAAGCATGTACTTAAGTATGTTCTTGAATTGCCGCACATACCTGTGCTCTACTTAGCCTGTTCTTCCCTTCCACTTTATGCATAAGAGTTACCATATTTACTTGAAAAAAAAAGTTTTTTTCCACAATCAGCTTGGGAGGTAAAAGCCCCTCATCTTATATTTGCATACCAGCAAACCCCCTCATTAAATATGTTGCCTGTTATTAAACTGCTGCTAGAAGGAGCATGTGCTCAGTCATAGAAACCAGCTAGGAACTTGATTGTGTGTAGCTTATGCTGAGCATGCCCATATTACACCTGTCCTGTATTAGGTAAATACACTGATAGGAACCTTTTTGGTCCTTAGAAAAAAGCAGGCAAGTGTTCCTTTCACAGGGAAATAGCACTGGGCCTGGAGGTACTGGCAATACCAGGCTGGCACCAGGAGAGCAGAGCCAGCCCTGACACCCTTCCCTTGGTGACAAAAGTGCTACATTTGATCATACCCAAAAACACTGAGATGTTGATGGGGCACTTTTTAGGAAAAATGTTTATGTCCCAGGTCAAATTAGCCAGATCAGGTCCAAATCCATTTGACTAATTCGGAAACCATATGTGGCACTGCTACTAGCAAATATCCTCCACCCTAGCATGGGGCTTCAGATGCTTCCAAATCATTTGGAAAGCATGCTACATTCAGGCCCGAGCCTGGAGACTTAGGATTTGGATGCCCCTGAGTTTTGCTTGCTCTCAGTAGTATGGCCACAAGAGCAAGCTAGGGAGGAATCTCCCATTTCCATAAAGTTGGTATGTAGCTGAGATCCTCTTGCTGGAAACTGGCCAGCGAGAAGCTAAGCATGAGGCTCTTGTAGGGAGTCCTGTCTATAAGCTGACAAAGGTGCACCCTGCACTACACAGTGCTATTTTAATTGCATTACCTTCCCCTACCACCATCATGGTCATGGTATTTCCCCTGCCAAGTAATTATGGGGTATCCTTTACAAGGACAGGTCTGTGCAGTCTATCTGGATAAGACACAGTGCTCATTGTGCCCAGCCCCCCTGAGCATTGACTCTTTTTCAAGTCATGGTGAACCACTATATCAAATACATTTCAACTTCCTCTTCATTCCCACAGTTCAGCAGTGCCTTTCTTTCCCATTTCCAATTATTCCTGTTTCCCCACCAGCCTTAAATATCTGGCAAACATCACCAAGCTCCTGTCTCTCAGCCTGTCGCATATGATTCATATGGCCCTTCCATCTTGAGGTGGAAATGGACCAGGCAGCCCTGGCCCTCATCTGCATATAAATGTTTGGAGGGTCTCGGGACTTGTGATGAGAACACCTGGTTCCCGTCATTGGGGGGGTGGGGATTAGCACATGGATCCTTTGTTGAATACACACACATACAGAGCAGTGTTGAGATGTGGGATCACCATGGCATGACCTATTATGGGCTCTGCTGGGGTCCAGCCCAATGAACTATACCGTAAGTCATGAGACTTTTGGCTTTGGACTAATATCATGCATGGTTTGTATTATGTATAAGTAGGTACAAGAATGCTACTCAAAAGCTTGTTTATGGGATACCTATGCTAAAAACTGCAGCAGTTTTCAACGAGTTAAAATCCATCAATGCTGAACCAACTAAGTCTATGGGTACCTATAGTAATTTGCACTCTGTGGGAATGTTTATTTCAAAGTCAGTGGTTTTCTTGGTCCTTTGCATTTCAGATTTTCAAAGGGTAAGATAGTGGTGGATTGGGGGAAAAGAGGGAACTGCTGCCCTCCCCTCTGTCCCTTTCTCCCCTCTTACTGTCACGTACAGCTCACTACCATGTTGTGCTCAGAGAGGGAACAGCCTATGCAGGGCTTAATAGTAAAATGGGGCAGGAAGACTGCAGGGGGAAGATGTTGTGGGGGGTAGCAGAGGGCAAGCCACCTGACCCCCACCCCCTATTTTCCCTGCTGTAGCAGTCAGAGGGGGACCAATTCAAAACAGCCCTCTGATAATTAAATTCTACACCTGAAAAATTATAACAAATGTATATATCTTCCTTATACAGAATCTAATTACTGGGGGATTTTCATATATTCAACGTCATCTTATAGTCAAGTACATATGGTATTTAAGTTGGTCAAGGAATCTTCCATATATAGCAAAATGAAGTATGCTATTTAGTAAAATAGCAGTTTTAGTATATTACATCAAAGTGAATATTAAAGTATGCCATGTAAGAAAATGGCTCAATTGTAGATCCCTGGTTAGACTAGATGGTCTTTTTGAACTCCCTTCCAGCCCTACTTCTCTATGAGTAGCATAGAAAAAATTATGCTTTAACAACATTTTTTTCATGTACTCTGTGGGAAAATACATTATGTGAATTAGAGCTAATGGAAGCCAAAATGTAATACTTGCCTAGAACAGCTTTTAATGATCGTGACTTTTTCAAATGGATATTTAAACTTCAGAAATAAACAAATGTCAGTTTTATAAATGTCAGACTTAAAATGAACCTAAATATACAGAACTTTTTGCAACTGATGGTGAATGTAGGAAACTACAAATTTACTGATTTTTGTTTTAATGACTAACGGTGCTATTTAAGATAGGGAGAGTGATTGTTTTCTTACTTTTCTATAGCAAATTCTGAACCATATTTTGGATGACATTGAATATTTTGTTACTAAACTTCAAAAAGCTGCTGAGGCATTTTCTGAGCTTTCAAAGAGAAAGAAAACCAAAAAAAATAAAAAGAAAGGACCTGGAGGTAAGAACTACTCCCCCTTCCATACCCCTAGAGTTTATTATGATTAGGATTTTTTCCCCCTCTAAAACCATGTATGTACCTAGGAAATGTGTGTGTAGGGAGGAGTTTCTTGGGGCGGGGGGTCTTATTTACATTTTTATGGTTGCAATTTCAATTTCATTAAACAAATGATTTTATTTTCCTTTAAGTCTGGATATACAGTAAGAATAAAAACTTGTTCTAGTCTTTCAGCCCTTACTCATGTAAGCAATTCCCCTTGAAGTCCCATTCTTCAAGTCAATGTGGAATACTGATGCGAGTAAAGGCTTCAGACTAGAACCCATAGCAATAACTGTAAGTGTGCTAGATTACTCTAACCAATGCATTTTTCATTTTGTTCACTAGAGGGGGTTCTCACTCTCCGTGCAAAACCGCCACCTCCAGATGAATTTGTTGATTGTTTTCAGAAATTCAAGCATGGCTTTAACCTTCTTGTAAGTACTTGCCACCAGCTACAGCTCCATAGGGTAGGCAGGAGCAGCATTTCCTAGCTTCTCTGGATTTTCTTAGCTTCTCAGACAGTGTGTTATTTTTCTTTCTCAGCTACCTTAAATTTGACTGAGGGCACCTTGTCATGTCAGTTTTGCCCCTAGCACCACAAACCACCACCCATCCCTAGTTGCTAGAATGTTTTTGTTGTTGTTTGGGGCGGGGGTTAATATGAAACAAGGAACAGATGGGTAGCAAGCCTGGTGTAGCATCTTTGCTAGAGCATTAGTCTTCTGGGGTGTGTCAGCATGGTCGGGCATGAAACATTCCCTTGCCCCCTCTCATTCTCACTCCATCTGTGAAAAATGCTTTAAAAATGTACTGTAGCCTCTATTAAAATGGCATTGGTCATGTACCAACAAGTATGTTGAAGACTGAGAGCGATGCTGAGTTCACCTGGGCCAGATTGCATTTCTTGAACCATTTGTACACAGAGCAGGAACAAGTGGTTGGTACTCAATCTCATGGTTAGAGGGGCCGGAGACATGCCTCTGTGATAAATCCATATTGTTCCTACTTCATGTTCCAATCCAGTCAAGTTGACTTAAACAGATTTGGAAGTAGCTGAGCTGGTCCTTGGGTGATCTGGGCTCCAAAGTCCCTATCTACAGAGGAGCCAGGAATGACCCAAGTGGCATTTGGCTCCTTTCATCTGTGTCCAAAATTGCAATGCCAATCTATAGATCCTAGAGCAGCAAAGATTTGACTGGGCTGTCTCCTGACTGGTGGATGATGTGTGTGGATTTTTTATTTAAAAAAAAAAAAAAATACAGAAAAAGGATGTTTCAAGAGTTTTACTAGCACAAGTAGAATTTTAATTGTAAAATGATTTCCTGAGAGGTTTGTTAGGGAAAAGCTCAGCTCACTCTTGCACGTGTGCCAGTCTCACTATTAATACTCTCTATTTAGTATTTCAGTTGTGCCTGTCAGATTCTGTACTCATTGCCACTGCAAAGTACACTGAATAATACTTGTCAAGTATGCCATGAAAATGCACACAAAACGTATTAGCTTTAAAATACTCTAGCCCGTGGATTGCTCTTGCCCTGTGCATCACCAGCCATTGGCACCTGGTGGTACTAAGTAACATACTGGCTGCTGGGGTCTGTGTGGGGGGGGGTGTGTTCTGGGGGCGGGGGGTGTGATGTACTCTACAAGATATTTGTAAAGGTTGGGAATTTAGGGAAAGTTGCCGTATGTCATGTTCTTCATGTACTTGAAATTGCAGTTAATTCAGGCAAGTGCCATAGCCTCTGTTTTGCAGATCAGACTGGACATTTACAATAGTGTTTTCTGATCCTAAACTCTTAAATCATAGACACTCTCTTGTGGAGAAAATCAAGTCTTCTCCATCTTGATGCTCTTGCACCTAAGAGCACATGGTTGAACAGTGTGGTGCTCCATGTTTTAGATTTCTTAACCCTTTCTTCTCTGGCCTCCTGCATTTAAGAGCCTTTCCTCAAGCACATAACGAGCATTTACACAAGCCTCACCTCATCTTTGGAGGAACTACCACTACTGTGGTAATTAGTGCAACATTTTATGGGTTGTTTATGTGACATCTCCTTTCCAAGGGGTAACTGGGAGATAGGTTCAACAACTCTGTCCCAGTTTTTGTCACCCCATACATATAATAAACGCAATAAAATGCAAAATATAACATGCATTTTAATTCCATAGCTAAAATATCTTCCCTTTGACGGGTGATTTTGCTAAGCACCACTTAACTGTCATTAAAGTTATCAATTTGTTTTCTTTTTCCTCCCTCAGGCCAAATTGAAATCCCACATCCAGAACCCTAGTGCACCTGAATTGGTTCATTTTCTGTTTACACCATTAAATATGGTAAGGTTTTATGATTTTTTGAACGTGTCCATCAGGCTTGCTTCATTTAAATGCTCTGGAACATTTAAAAATGTAATGAGATTAAAAATGGGTTAGCGGGGACAGAGTAAGGAAAAATTACTAGTGTAGTTAATTTTTTGGATCAGGATCTATTTAGAAAATAAGCATGTTAAGAATATAAGGAATGCCATGTTGGGCCAGGCCATAGGTCCATGTAACTCAGTATCCAGTATCTCTTAGTATCAGAGACAGGCAGCTCAGAGGGAGCATATTTATGCAGGGCCTATCCAAGCTGATCTCTCCCCACCGTTCTTCAAAGCTTTCATCACTCAAAGACCTAGCAAGTTAGGGCTGTGCGAAGCTTCGGTTGCTGATTCAATTCGGTGGACTTTCGGCCCAACTCGGTGGCCAAATTTCCGAATCCAAATTGAATCAAGAGACCCTTTAATCTCTCCAAATCGAATCGGAACCCTCCAAATTGATTTGGAAAGATTCAACTATTCAGACGTAGACACAGCTTTAAATGTTTTTTCTAAATACCTCTGGGTAGCAGATGGCTCATGAATGCTGAGATGCTGGGGCAGATGGAGTGTCCCATAGGAGTGTGGAGGGTCCCCAGTGCATTCAGCAGCAGATCCAGAAGTTGACCAGAAGCACTTCTGGTCCACTTCCAGGTCCGCCAGGGGATGTGCTGCCCCCTACCTCTCGTGTGTCCCCAGCTCGCCAACTGATACCTCCTCGGTCTGGGGGCACCAGGGGTCCCCCTGTGGTCGATCACAGAGCCAGGGCAGTGAGGGGGTGACCCCCCCAGCATAGTCCTCGGCAAACCTGGAAGTACTTCTGGTCCACTTCCAGGTTTGCTGCCGAGCACGTGGGGGACCACCCCCACCTGTGCTCCTGTGGGATGCTCCATCTGCCCCAGCATCGCAGCATTCATGAGTCACACCTGGCACCTCGAGGTATGTAGAAAAACATTTAAAACTGTCTATGGCCGAATTGCTGATTCTCCAAATCAGCATTGAATCTTCAGATTCAACCGAATCGACAAAATCAACCAAATCAACGAATTGAATCACTATCCCCAATTCACACCTAATCCTAATAGAATACAGCCCATTTTGCACACCCCTACTAGCAAGTCCTAATTTAGAAAATTCACCCCGAATTATCAGTATATTAGTCTTTTATAGCAAGATGTTTTTAATTAACCCTAGTTTTAAAATGTATGGACAAATTCAAATTTTGCCTATACTTACATTTTTCCTTAATAAGAAAAATGAGTACAAAGCTACTGCCTTCCATTTAAACACTCTGGAAAGAGATTTAAATACATATTCACCGTAAGGAGATCCAGACAGTATTTTTATTAGTTAAATGCAATTTGATCACAGGAATATAAACCATCCCATGCCACATCTAAAATGGGGGGAAAAAACAAAACAAACAACATTTGAAGAATTACGGGCAAAAGTGTATTCACATGTTGAGGGCAACGATAAGGTTGCCAGCAGCAACAGGTTACAGCTGATCCTCAGGACACCAGCTTCATTAGGATTCTATCAAATGCAGTAATGTTAGCACCTCACTGGTATTTTTATCATGTGGCCTTCTAGAAGAAGAGTATACATTTTTTTTAGGGTTTGAGGTTTTGTTTTTTACTTTTTAAAGTAAGGGCATGTTCTTTTAAAAAGATGTCTGCTCCAGACCTACTCTCTAACACTTCTGTACAAAATCCTTGTAGTCTCAACCTTTCTTTAAGTTTCACTTAACATCTATTGAGCACGGGTATTTAAATCCATTGATTTTTTTTTTTTTTTTTTTTTTAATTGAATAAATAGTACTTTAAAATTGTCTTGATGTAGGTGGTACAAGCAACTGGAGGTCCAGAACTTGCTGGTACAGTACTCAGCCCCCTCCTAACAAAGGATACCATAGATTTTTTGTGTTTTACTGTGAACAGTGAGGAAGGGCAATTGTGGATGTCATTGGGTGATGCATGGACCAAAGCCAGGTAAGAAAATCTCTTTGCATATTTTAGAGATGATTTTTGACAATGTAATATCAGGTCACTAAAAATATCTCTGCACTCACCAGATGGTTCATGCTAAAGTAAACTCTGTGTAAGTAATGTAAATTTTGGCTCTCTTTGAGCCTGATCTAACTTCTTCAGAAGTCAGTGTCAAGGCTTTCTTTGATTTCAGTGGACATCAGGCCAGCCTTTGAGGAGTTGGGAGGTAGTGTTTAGAAATGAAAGCAGTTCCAAGTGTGGCTTTTTATTTTGCCTGTGATATCAAAAGGGCAAACTTAACTACATAATCTTTCACCCACCATCTTTCCAAATGGCCCTTTCCATTCCCTTCCCAATCTCCCCCTCCATTTCCATTGTCATTTGGTCATCAACCAGCTGGACTCAATTAACAGTCTATTTTAAGGGAAGTGCATTATTTAGTAACAAAATAATGACAACATTATTATAAAGAGAATTACAAACAGATTTCTACTTTAAACTTCCAAAATTATTTAAAGTCAGCAGGCTTACAACAATTATTGATGTCTCCAAAACGTCTTTTAAGAAAAATATTTTTATTTAAGCAATGGTGTTTAATTTAACAACTGGATGATGTTAAGTGTATATGCATAAGGGAATCCACACTTTTAATGTAATGGATTCATCAGTGTCTGCAGTTAGAACATAGCAAATATTTGCCCTCTTCATACATTATGCTTTTGGCTGTTTTTTTACACACACGCACACACAAAAGATGTCTGGGATTCTTATAGGCTTTGAAGGCTAATAACAGGGCATCTGAAAAAAATTAAAATCAATACAGTGTTTCTTAACCACGTGGTTCTTGGAGTTGGGTTACTTCAGATGATGATAATCTGCAGTGGCAGGAACATCTGTGACTAAGTCATCCTAGCCAAGTGTCCACCCTGCTCTTGAAAATTTCCAGGGATGGAGATTTCGTCACTTCTGTAGGTAGCCTGTTCCAATGCTTGGCCACCCTCATGGTCAGAAAGTTCTTCCTAATCTCCAAACATCCCTATCTATTTCAGCCTTTCCAAATAAGTCATGCTTCCTCAGCTTCTATTCATTTTTCTCATTCTCTGCTGGACTCTTTCCAATCTGTCCATAACCTTCTTGAAGTGTGGGGCCCAAAACTGGACACAATACTGCAGGTGCTGAACAGAGTGGAAGAATTGCTTCCCTTTATTTGCTTGTGATACTTCTGTTAATACAACCCATCGTGCTGTTGGCTTTTTGGAAACAAGAACACGCTGTTGGCTCATATTCAGCTTACGACCCATGGTAACCTCCAGGTCCTTGTCTTCTGTACTATAACCTAGCGAATCATTCTCTAGTCTGCATTTGTGCATGCAGTTATTCTGTGCCAAGTGCAGGACTTTGCATTTGTCCTTGTTGAATTTCGTCTGATTGATTTTTTGGCCCATTCTTCCAGTTTATCCCTGTAATTCTGGATCCTAGCCCTACCTTCAAGAGTGTCTGCAACTCCAACAAATTTGATGTCATCTGCAAATTTGATAGGTATGCACTCAGTCTAATTGTCTAAATCATTAATGAAGATGTTAAATATTGGACCAAGGACAGACCCCTAGGGAACCAATTGATAACTCCACCCAACTAGACATTGAGCTATTGATGTCTTGTTGAGCATAATGATCCAGTAAATTTTTGTGTTCACCTTACTGTATTAATCTAACCTGCATTTCTTTAAAGTCAAGGGATATTGCATCTACTGTCTCCCACCCACACACCTACCTCCTCCCCACATGCACACACCCATCCAGGGAGCCTGAAACCTTATTGGTGAAGAAAATCGGGTTGATCAGCTTAGTTAGGCATGACTTGCTCTTGGTAAATCCATGCTGTCTGTTCCTTATTACCTTGTTCTCCTCTAGGTGATGCCTACTGTGACATCCCCCTGCTGCTCTCCCCCTGACTTTTACCCAGACACTTTCAACATGTCTACCCCCATCACTTTGTACTGTATCCTAGAATACATATGTATTTCCTTTGTATATAAGGCAATACCACCTCTTTCCCCCCCTACCTGTCCTTCCTAAACAAGTTATTACTATTCATGACAGTACTCCAATCCTGTGAACTATCCTACTACATCTCCATAATCCCAATTACATACTTCCTCTATTATACTAGGACCTCCAATTCTTTCTGTTTGCTCCCCATCTCTCTTATTAGAATAATAGAATCACAGAAAATGAGGGTCGGAAGGGACCTCAGGAGGTCATTTAGTCCACCCCCTGCTCAAAGCAGGACCATCCCCAACTAGATCATCCCAGCCAAAGCTTTATCTAGTCATGCCTAAAAACCTCCAAGGATTCCATCACCTCCCTAGGTAACACATTCCAGTGCTTCACCACCCTCCTAGTGAGAGTTTTTTTCCTAATATCCAACCCAAACCTCCTTTGCTGCCCCTGGAGACCATTGTTCCTTGTTCTGTCATCTGCCACCACTGAGAACAGTCTAGCTCCATCCTCTTTGTAACAGCCTTAAAGGCTGCTATCAAATCCCCCCTTTTAGTATATGAACATTTCAGGCATGAAACTGATTGTCCTGTTTTCTCTCTGAGAATGCTGATAAGGCTTCCCCTATTACCTCCCCATATTAAGTTTTGGGTTTTTTTATCCATGAAATATATTAGGATTTGGTTCAGAGATGTCATACATTTTGAATGTATTCATCCACCCACTCAGATCAAATCATAAACTAAGCCTCAACCTATTATGTGCTTTCAAACAATACATTCAAGTATATTTTTTTATTTAAATCTGAAGTCCACAGAGGAAATGCTGAACAGCCATAGGCTTTTGTCACTTCAAAGATCCTTGTACTCCCTCTTATTCCTGAACAAAACCCTCATTAGGGTCAAAAATGTACCAGCCCATGCTTCCTTTGGCTCTTTTACTGAGACTGATAATTGATAATCTTCAGTTATTACTGACCTTGGCTGTGATCCAGCAGAGGCATCTGATTTTGTAGACTCATATGGGGAGTACCCTTTTGCAGTGTTAGAACCCTGTGTTGGAATTGAAGGCATGACCTAAAAATAAGAGGCATTTTTATTCTGTGTTGATTCCCCTGACCCATCCAATCCTCTCTGAAAAAATAATGGTTTATTCCAAAAAGTAGTATGCATCAGTCATTTGGAAGGTTTGAACCCTTAAAGTAATGGTGTGACTAACTACATATTCTCTTGTTTTTCTGCTGGTGACATGGTTCTGTGCTGTGCAACTTAGCTATATTTTGTCACGAAACAACATGAAGATCATTAATAACCTAGGGATTGCTGAGCTTGCTTATAACTTAACATCAACATGTTGGTGCTTGAGTAAATGCTGGCTGCTTCTACGCTGGTTTGATAGCATTTGTCACCTTGATTTGTTTTTAACAATACCCACAATAAGTAATGTTAAAAGAAACTATAAAGTGTATTCTGAGGTCTGTTTGTCCTTTGAGGAGGCAATAATTCATGCTGCAGGGCAATGTTTTATGTACAGTATATAGGCCCAGCAGACCATGAAAAACTTCTTCAGATACAGTGAGTTCAGATGATGAATACCAATGGATCTCTAAGGAATAACACAGTACTTTCAGAAATGCAGTCTGTGTTAGAAAATTCAGTTCAGCAAATTTAGTGATTACATTGACTCCTGTGAGGCTTTTTGTTCTTTTGTGTGACAAAAGCAATTCATCCTCTAGTCTAGCTTTCACCTTCATAGCTTTAGGCCCTTGTTATACCTTACACTGTGAGCTGTGCAAATGTTGTTAGTGCTAGCCTGGAGTTTAGAGCAGTCAGTCTAGAAACCCTCTGTCCCTGACCTGCACAGCTGTGACTTGCCACTAGAGGTCTGGTAAGCAGGGACAGGACTAGGAGCTGTATGTGTGGCTATGAGTTGCTAAAGGGCTATGGGCGGGTATGTGAAAGATCCTGGGATACTGGAGGACTTTAGCTTGGGCAGCATATCTGTGGGGAGTGGCCATGCCTTAATGAAACGAGCTGGGTAGTGCAGCTCTGAGATAATCCTTCCCTACAGTGGTGTAACTTTAAGCCACATAACAAGTGCTTAAAATCACTTTAAGGCGTTAACATGCAGAAAATCCAGGGCTCAAGAGCTCCAGGAGCTGCCCCAAATTACTGTGTAACAAAGCTCTTAGATAAATAGTCAGTGCTTCCAGCCTTCATGTCTACTTTTTAAACCACATTTTACAGCCTGCTGCTGCTCTGAAGCCTGTCCATGCTAACCCAGCAGAGAGGGCTGGAATTCTAGGTGTTCGGGGGAAATACTTAGCATTATTCACCCCTGAATAATTATAACCCAGGCTTCTTTGTCACCCATCTTCTGCATTGCATAAGAAATGTATATCTCTCTGAGCTGACCGGGCCAGGAGCAGCTTCTTTATATTCCAGAAAGAAGCACAGCAATCCTCAGTAAATAATGTTTTCTGTAACTGTCTGGCTCTTGATACATGACTCTGCCTTTTTTACAGAGTGGACTGGCCCAAAGATCATTTTATTCCACCTTATATTCCACGCTTCAGAAATGGTTGGGAGCCTCCTTTGCTGAGCTTTATGGGAGCTCCCAAGGAACAAGAACTGAATCAGTTGGCTGAGTCTGTGGCAAATGTTGCAGAGCAGCAGCGCAAACAAGAAATGAAAAGATTGTCAACTGAGGTAGGTTAATTGCTAACATGTTTTGTAAGGTGGGGGATAAGGGGCCAAGAGTATAGCTTTCAAATGGGACCACCAAAGGTGATACTAGATTCTGCTGTCAACCACACCAGTAAAAACTGGTTAGAACTCTATTGACATTATGTGTGTTTCTCTAAGTACAAGTCTGGTTCATGCAAGAATAAAAAGAAAATAAAGGTACTCATTCTGCTCCCACTGAACTGAACTCATAGGGTACAGGTTTTCCATAGATTAAAATTGGAGAGTTGATTCTGGTCCCTGAGGATCCAGTTTTATCCTCTGCATACAACATGTTTTCAAAGACCATATATTATTAGATTGAATACATGTGTATTAAGTAAAATCTAGATCAATATTTTTATGCAATTTTGTAAAAGAGATTTTTTGAAATGCTTGGATTTATATGGCTTGTGTGACAAAAAGCAACTATAATCAGTTTTATTTATTGTTTCTCAATTCAACGTGCCCCTTTATATCTCGAGATGCTTTCACCATATTTCAAAGCAAACACACAATACAGTTCAATTCAGTTCAAAGCAGAGAGACAGGAGGAACCTGCTTGTGAAGGACAGGCCTGCTTATTTGCCTATTAGAGTCATTCTGGTTGAGCTAACTCTCAACATTTATCTCCTTCAGACTCCTAAAACACAAATGGTCACATGGAAAAGAATATCAAATCTGAGCTCTGCTGGATGCAGGCTGGAAATATATTCCAGATCACTGCACTTCAAGGGAAAATCCCCTATCCTCATACCTTTACTGAGTCTGCACACATACTTGTGGGGGGCGCGTGTCCGCATGTTAATTAAAGCAGTTCTCAGGAGCCGCTCTAATTAAAACACCAGCAGCATCTCGTGTATTCAGTGTCCCATATTTCAAAATGGTGGTGGGGACACTGTAACTAAAGCTTGTTTGACAAACTTTACTTTAAGCGCTCCTGCCACCATTTCAAAATACATGGATACTGAATACAGAAGATGCTGCAGCATGCTGGACCACTTTCATTAGAACGCTTCAGCAGCCTCTTTTTTTTTTAAATCAAAAGTCTCTTCCAACACGTTCTAATCAGAGTGCATTGGAGCACGTGTAAAAGTACCCTTAGTATCTAAAATAGAGTTGATTGGAAGGCGTACGTTATTTCCTGTGAGAGGTTTTGAACGAAATGATTTTTTTTTCATAAAAAAGAAATAGATTTTTCAACTGAAAAAAAAAATTGAACATTTTTTTTTTTACTATATATTTTTTTTAAATCTATTATTTACATGGTAAAAACTTTCTGACTAGTTCTGGTTTAAGCCAAGGAGGGACTGTAGCCTGAATACCTCTTTTAATATCAGCTGTGACTGGGAGAAAGCTAACCATTGTATACAGCTCCTAACAGTATCATAGAAAGCTAGGGTTGAAAGAGACCTCAGGAAGTCATCTAGTCCAACCCCCTGTTCAAAGCGGGACCATCCCCAACTAGATCATTCCAGCTAAAGCTTTGTCTAGCCACATTTTGAAAACCTCCAAAGATGGAGCTTCCACCACCTCTCTGGGTAACCTGTTCCAGTGTTTTACTACCCTCCTAGTGAGAAAATTCTTTCTAATATCTAACCAAACTTCACTTGCTGCAACTTGAGACCATTGCTCCTTTTTCTGTCATCTACCACCACTGAGAACAGTCTAACTCCATCCTCTTTCGAACGCTCCTTCAGGTAGTTGAAGGTTGCTATTAAATCCCCTCAGTCTTCTCTTCTCTAGACTAAAAAAGCCCAGTTCCCTCAGTCTTTCCTCATAAATTATGTCCCCCAGCCACCAAACCATTTTTGTTGCCCTCCACTAGACTGTCTCCAATTTGTCCACATCCTTTCTGTAGTGGGAGGCCCAAAACTGAACACAGTACTCCAGATGTGGCCTCACCAACGCTGAACAGAGGGTGACCTACTGGCAACACATCTACCAATGCAGCCCGGTATACTGTTAGCCTTCTTGGCAACAAGGGCACACTGCTGGCTCATATTTAGCTTATTGTCCCCTGTAACCCCCAAGGAATTTTCTGCAGAGCTGCTGCCCAGCCAGTCAGTCCCCAGCCTGTACTGGTGCATGGGATTGTTCTGTCCTAAGTGCAGGACTTTGCGTTTTGTCCTTGTTGAACCTCATGAGATTCCTTTTGGCCCTATCCTCCAATTTGTCTAAATCACTCTAAATCCAAGCCCTACCCTCCAGCATATCTACTACTCCCCCCAGCTTGTTGTCATCTGCAAACTTGCTGAGGGTGCACTTTATGCCACCTTCCAGGTTGCTGATGAAGACATTGAACAAAACCAACCCCTGGGGCACTCCTCTTGAGAAGTGCCAACTAGATATTGAGCCATTGATTGCTACTCTCTGAGCCCGATGCTCCAGCCAGTTTTCTATTCACCTTACAGTCCATTCATCCAGTCCATAATTCCTTAGCTTGCCTGTGAGAATATTGTGGGAGACCATATCAAAAGCCTTGCTAAAATCAAGTTATACACCATATCCACTGGTCTCCCCGTAACCAAAGAGCCAGTCATCTCAGCATGGAAGGCAACCAGGTTGATCAGGCATGACTTGCCCCTGGTGAATCCATCACCTCCTTCTCCTCCAAGTGCTTATAAATGGATTCCTTGAGGATCTGCTCCAAGATTTTTCCAGGGGCTGAGGTGAGGCTGACTGGTCTGTAGTTCCCTGGATCCTTTCTTTCCTTTCTTAAATATGGGCACTATGTTTTCCCTTTTCCAATCATCCAGGACCTCTCCTGATCCCCCCCTGAGTTTTCAAAGATGATGGCCAATGGCTCTGTAATCACATCAGCCAACTCCCTCAGTACCCTCGCGTGCATCCCATCTGGCCCCATGGACTTGTACATGTCCAGCTTTTCTAAGTAGTCTCTAAACTGTTCTTTCAGCACTGAGGGCTGCTCACCTCCTCCCCAAACTGGGCTGTAGGTTAAAATCAATCCTTATGCTTCACTTGTCACCCTTAGGCCATCTCTGCAGAAGCCAGAATTATGTTCAGGGGGAAAAAAGTTAATACTACTATATTAGAAATAGAGTGATGGTGATGTTTCCCCCATTTACAAGTTAGCATATCCACAGTTGTTTTAGCAAGAGAGTGTGTACATAAAAAGATCTGGGGGAAGATTTTCAAAACCAGAGCTAATGTAAAAGCACCCAGCTACCATCTGAACAACCTTCCTTTAGTTATCATCTTTTAACAATCTTTATTTGTAAGTTACTCCAATGGTGATTTTTTTTTATGCTGAGGAAGTTTGGGATCATACAGGGAAAGGTGGTCTCCATTCTGAAGTGTATCCGGCTCCTGGTTCTTGATTGAGGCCTGTCCAGTTAGGTTTGGAAAGCTGATTGAAAAGGCTATTTATGTTCACAGGGAGAGCAGAGAAAGAGATAGGGAGGAAGCAGTTTTCCTATCCTTTGACATTTTTCAATTGTCAAAAAATGTTCCTGTTCCACACTAGTATGAAACCAACTGGAATGATTTTTTTTTTTCCATTGTGGAATAGGCAATAGCTTAGTCATTGGGGCAGTCACCTGAAATGTGGGAGACTCAGGGAAAGGAGGTATCCTTAAGGTGAGGTATCCTGAGTGAAGAATTCCAAAGAAAATATCTTCATTCATTCATCTTCATATCCTGAAGGTGAGGTATCCTGAATGAAGACAATATCCTGAACGAAGAAATTATCCTTCATGTTGAATATTACTTGACTTTTTGTCTACAATACTTAACAAGGCATCAAAGGACAAATATACTGACAAAGAAAGTTATTTCGTGTGGTTTTTTTTCCCTTAGTCATTGAGTGAAATTGCATGGGATACTGTCATTTGAAATCTAGTATTTAAAAAAACAAAAACCTAGTTTAAGTCCTATTGCTCTCTGTCTCCCTCACAATTTTTTTGTGCATTTTTAAATGACATTTTTATTTTCTCCTCTTTGAGATTGTGAATAAAACTTTTATCGTCATTTTAGGCATTATTTGTAGTTACAGTAAGTAAAAAAATATATATATTTCTGGTAGAAGTGACTTTTGTGTTGCAATGATTTGATTTTTAAGTCCCTCTAATATTATGCCATTTTGATTGTTAATTGTGTGACTAATTACCAAGAAAAACTAACCAAAGAGTTTGCACCTCTGAGACTCGGCACTCCTAGGTTCTGTTCCTAATTCTGCCACTGATTTTTCTAAATGTCTTGGGAAAATCATTTAAATTAACTTTATTTTGACTTCCCCACCGGGACCGTAGGTACAATGACACCTATCTTAGAGGGGCTGTGAAATCTGATATTTTTGTGAAGTGCTATAAGTCCTTCGATGAAAGCTGCTGTGTGAATGCAAAATGCTAATTGTCTGCATGAAAATGACGGTATAGAAGGTGATACCTGAATGTTGCCCTAATTACCAATTAGTTAGCATGCAAATGGGTTATACATGATAATAGCTAAAGAGAAAATCAGATGGGGGTTGATCAGGAAAATATTTTAATTTTCTTTTGGTATGTCCTTCACATTCTCCTTACTTCAATGCATTCAGTTTCTTTGTGTTGTATCATTTTCACCTAAGAGAGCCAATTAGTAATGAGATTTTGCCTGAGCTCTTTTTTTTTTTTTTTTTTTTTTTTTTTTTTTTTTTTTTTTTTTTTACATGAAATATCAGCAACATTTGCTGACACCATGATCTAGAAACAGGCAGGTACCAGCACAGTACAGCCTAGACCTCTTCCCCTTTGGATTCCATCTTCCCGCAGGGCATCCTTTTCAGAAAAAAATATGACCCAGCATGAAATAATGATATGCCTGTTGCTACCATGGTTACAGTTCCTAACCCCCACTAGAAGGGATTGATCTGATGTCTAGTGGAGGGCATCACAGATTTGAATTCAAGAAAAAAATTCTCACCCCTGAGTTTTAAGATTGTTACATGCAGGGGCTGCACGTGCAGTCTGTTCAGCAATAATTATATCAAAATATAATGGAAATGGGGGGTGGGGAGGAGAAACCACTGACTGAAGCTCGAGAGCCGATGCAATACAAATACATTTATGCGTAAAGTACAGTGGATTACCGTTTCTAGGTTATCTGCTGCTTATATGCTTTAAGGTATAGGGTGCTCAATGTCAAGTTAGGAGGTTTTAAGAACATTGTTTTTTTTAGCACCTTATGTATGCTATATAATTGGTTTCTGATTTGCCTTCACAACCCTTTCTGCCCTCAAGATAGGAAGGTATCATTTAGTATGCCTGCACTCTCTCCTGGGACTGCCACAAACAAATCAGCTTCTGCTCGGCTCTCTCCAAACTCAAGATGTTTGAGGTGTGCCCCCCACCCCCTGCACTGCTGCTTTCCTGCTTTTCAGAGTCAGATACTGAAGGAAGGCTGGAAGCTTCCCAGTGCTTCCTCATTGCCTTATTTCTGGGGTTAGAATGTGCAGAGCAGAAGCAACTGGACAGGACTTTGTCAGCAGAAACATCACAAGTGGACACACATGGTGTCAGCGTAGACATACCTGTTATTGTTGTGTCTCAGTTAAGGAAGGCTTAGGCGTAGGTTAGGTAAATGATTTCCCCTAGGTTGCATACCAAATAAGAATTGGAACAGCGCTTACGTTGTTGGTAGCTTCTGGCCCACAAGTTGCTAGACTCTACCAGTCCTTCAATATCATATGGTAGTGCTTTATGTTCTGCTGATAGTGGGAGGAAAGGAGGCATAGGATGAGTAGCTTTTAAAAGTTTGCATGTAATAATTCTAGGTAACACACCTATTATTGTGATATATGAGTTCCCAATAAATTGTATTTTACTAAGCACGCCTCCTCTTCTATCCTTGTGCTTACTGAATATTACCTTACCCCTTACCTCCCCTGATTCTGGTACTGCTCGGTGTCAAAGTGGGAGAATGGGAAGAATGAGGCTGTCAGAATAATTTTTACACTTTCAAAGTAAGGGATTAATGTTCCTGAGTATCCAAATACATAGAATTTGCATTAGATAATTGTAAGTATAGGTGATCTGATTTAGAGTGTCCACATCCAGAACAAAACCTTAAACCATTTTCCCTACTAAAGCTTTTTAAAGGTATTTGGTCACTGTTGATTATAAAAGTCTGATGCTACAGAGAAATTTGAAGCAATGGCACGAACCTTGATCTAGTGAATTACTGAATTGTCTTACTAAAAATTACCAGCTTCCATATTGCTATGGCAGGATGAGTAAGGATCGAATTTCTTCATCCTTATTTTTCTCATCTTTGTTCATGATTTAAAATGCATGGGCAATTAATGTTTTGTGTCAAAACAACAAACACCTGAGGACCCTATGTGTGATGCTGGTGAGGACCCTGTGCGTCAGAGGACGTTGCTGTAATAAATGAAATACCTACTGTTATCTGTGTAACATTTATCCTGTTTTTTGTTTCTTTGTTTTGTTTTCCAGCATCCCAGTGTGCCAGACTATCCTCCATCTGATGGGTATGCATTCAGTAACACAGTTTACAAAAGAGGGCCTCTGCTGGACCAGGGGGCAGCTGTGGCTGCCTTTAAGCAAACTGTTAGCCGACATGTAGATAGGTAACACTGAATGGGCATTATGTTTAGAGCTGTGGATAACTGTCCCAACTTAATTGCTTTTGAGGTGGAGGTGGCGTTGTTTACTGTTACTTCTAAGTTCACAGTACTTAATCATTTCCACAAGGAGACAATCCTTGTATTTGCTTTTGCTTTTGTTTAGAGCATCTCTCTCAAAGCTCCTTCAGCTTACTCTCTGTGCTCATCAGAAGTTCTCATAAGTGAGTGCTTCTGTTTAAAAAAGAAAAAAAGAAACAAAATAAACCAAACAATTACGTATATACAATGTTGAGAGCACAGAATTTTTCAACTTGGACTCAAAGTATATTTTTTTTACTATTACATTTTGTTTGAACAGTCTAGCTCCATCCTCTTTTGAACCCCCCTTTCAGGGAGTTGAAGGCTCCTGTTCCATTTTTGTTTTGTTTCCAAAATTAAACTCTTATTTATTCTTTTTGAAAATACAAAAAATTACAAGCCTATTTTATATTCCTTTGTCATTATTTTAAATGTTTGTTTGGGACTTTTTGTCTAGTTTTTCAGTTTAATTTCCTTTGCCTTCTTGGTTCTGATTTTTTTTTTCTCAATCATAGCACTGATGTTTCAGAATAACAATCAGTCACATCTGTTCCCTGTTCCTCATGTCGGATTGCACATACTGGTCTGAAATTGTTACAAGCAGTTATTCCACACAGTGTGAAGAGGGCTTTTTGCCCACACTGTTCCCATCCCCTTTGCTTTGTCCCAGACCGCAGCCAATTTGAGAAGAATCAGTACCTTGAGATCAATCAGGCTCTCTGATTAGGCCTTGCACTTCTCCATGAGAACAGGCTAAATTGTGAATGTAAATCAATACAGCTATATTAGAACTACCCAATGTGGAAAATCTTATTCCAGCTTAGATGTGTTTAGTTTGTCTTTTAAGAAGGTATTTAGGCTGAGTTTCTAGCACAAAAGTAATATTGTTCATTTGTGTGGGATTACGTTGGTATAGCTATATCAATATAATTGGTAAAACTTTGGCATATAGATGAGGCTTCATAAATGAACAAATATCCTATTTTAAAAGTGAGGTAGACAAGTTTATTACTTGTGAACATTCATTGTAATTGTTTCATCTCTCCTATCTCACAGAAAGGAACTAAAATGACTTGATGTTATCCCTTAATGAAATGTTGTAAATTATTGCAATTTAGCATTCACTTACAGGATAGAAAAGACAGATGAAATGTTTAGAGTGGATTCAGCTGAATCTCAGTAAGTCCCCTGTGCCCCTCCTCCCACCCCTCTACCCCCATCCTCTATATCTTCTACTATAGTATAATGCTCCATCCGTTCACAACACACATGTCAAAAAGAGCTTTTTCCAATGTGCTCTGGAGCATATTCCATAAGTGAAAACTTTCTCCCTTTCCTGAACCTTGGCTTTATTACTGCAGAAATAACAATGGCATTCATATCAAGTCTTTCACCCAAACTTGGATACTTCTAAGGTTCTTATCTAAGGACTGCTCTGCACACAGCTTCAGAGTCACTCTTACCTCTGATGTATCTGCACTAAGTCATGGAAACTTTCTTTGCACAACCTGAGTTAGATCAACTGAGAGAGAAGTATTTCAGTCTAATACTGCCACCTTTATTAAAGGTGTTTCCAACAGTGTATCCAAGATAACAAATGCATTCTTTCTGGCTGGTCTGGCTTTTTCAATGATGTCACCTGTAGTTAATGGAAAGCTCATCCCTGGGGCAGCATATTAAATAAATAACTAATTAAATCATCTCTATTCAACAGCAAGTGCCGAGACATTGTGAAGAGATTGGAGAGAGAAGTATAGGGAGAAGATTTTTGGAATAAAGCTTGAGGTTTCCCATTTTAGGAACAGCTTGTTTTAACTCTCAGTTTATTGGTAGAAGCTAAGCTTGTAATTAACGAACATCCCTAACTTGTTTGGGTTTTTTCGTAATGGGAAATTAGTTAAATCTGGTTATTGGACCATACTGCTGCTAGCAGAGCTTCTAGGGACCACAAGGATTGCAAGTAGTTCAGGGAAACTAACCACAGAGAGAAAAGAAAGCTTAAAATAACGGAACTATGCACTATCATGCAGGAGTATGCAGTTATAAGTCTTTACTCTTTGGGTGGAAGATCCCTTGGCATTTTACCCCCATGAAGGCAGCACACCTGGGAAGCATGGCTCTTACTGCTATCCTGAATCACTCTAAATTGTGTGGTAGTTAGGCACATATATTGTGCACTTGACTTTTGTGCAGGCAGCCATACAATAACATCACTGAAAGCCACACAACCAAATACAATATATCTCATGGTAATATGGGTTGAAGATGGGTGTTTGTGAAAAACGTATAAGCACAAGTAAAGCATGGGTGAGGAGTGCATTGAGCTGTCATTTAGCACTGGCTTATTTGTGGTAGGAATGCTACCACTGGTTTCAGTCAGAGAAATCATAGAAAATAAGGGCTGAAAACGACCTTGAAAGATCATTGAGTCCGATCCCCCCCCTTTGCTCTGGGCAGGAATACTGCTGAGATCAAATGATACCATCAAGGTGCATGTCCAGTCTCCTCTTGAAGACTTTCAAGTTTGGGGAGTTTACCACCTCTCTGGGAAGTCTATTCCAGATTCGGATCACCCATAGAGGGCAGGGCCCACTGGAAGGACCCTCCTGGGGAAGCATCCCAGGGTCACGGGACCAAAAAGTGCCACGTGTCTAAACCAAGAACCTTCTCCTGCAAGATGAGAAAAATTAAACCAAACATTTAAAAGTTTTTGGAATTCTACTCTGAAACTACTTGGCGCAGATGTAGATGGCAAGGGTAACTGGAGAGAGTCTAGAAAGTGCAGTTAGGTAATATTGTGATTTATCGGTAGCTTCTTTCACATCATAATGACTACATTTTAAAGTTCTAACATTCATGTTTTCTTTTTCTTTGCTTAAGTGTGCTAACCACTTTCACTGCTTTTTTTTCCTCTCCAAGACTATGGTTACTTGTAATATCTAAATACAGCTTTCCTTTGTTCTGCTCTTCAAGTAAAGTGAGACAGTTCTCCACAGCCAAGAATTAGCTAGGTAACTACTGGAGCACTCCAGGCATGCTTGGAATCAGTAGTTACAATCCATGTACACCAATAAACAAATGCATTCATATTTTTGTGATGTGATGTTATGTCCAGCATATCAAAGTCATTGTTTGGTTACTATTTTCATTATTCATTAGTCCTCAACCTTTTCTACATGGTGGTTTTGATGGGTCTATCATTTGCTTTTAGGTAGATAATGCTTTTCTTTCTTTCAGAAGCTCATCTGGGCTTCTGTAAGAACATAGTAGCTCTATATCCAAAGGGAATCTGAACAGATCTTTCCTTACAGAAAAGAAGAGCTGCACTTAGTATTCTTTATCTCACCATGTTTTATATTAACCTTGTCTTTTAAATTACCAAAATAATTTTTCATTCTCATTTAGGTTAGTGGTTGGATTACTAGGGCATATTATGCTTTGTAACTTATTAAGTATACTTACCTATGGTAGATAAGTAAAATTTGTTTTGTTTTTTTTTTAAACTCTGAAAATTATTCAGTGAGTGATTTAAATGAATTGATACACCCTATAAGCAGCGCAAGCTTATTTTGAACACACAAGAGACTTTACGAATCATTAAAAACCTGATCCTAATACAGAGATGCATTGGATAACTGGATGCACCCGAAGTGGCAGTGACACACTGTATTTTTAACACCCTTCTCCAGGGCCAGCCCCAGGGCTGGTGTCCCAATCACCCCTACTTTGTTATGCTACTGTCCCAATATATCAGTGTATTGTAGTACTCAAGATTTGTTAAATCTAATATAGTTCTTTACAGGAACACACAAATAAATTTGATGCATATATTGGTTTACAGAAATATAATGGTATCCACTAATTATTACAGCGTGTACTGCAAATTATAAGCTAATATACTTTATCCCCTCTTGAGGTCCATATTAAAGAATGCCTTTTGGTTATGGACAGGCATTATACTTGTGTTAAATATACCCTTGTAACACTAGAAAAAAATGAGCATACAGCTGTTCAAGCTGTTTGTAGTACTACAAGGATGCTGAAAGTGGTACTAAATAGTAGTGCTTTCCGAGAGGAACTTCTCTGCTTCATAGCATTATGCATAATACCTGTATAGTTGCACCTAGTGATCCAGAACCTCCTGCATCCCACAATCTTCTTCTGTTCTCTCCTGCCAGGGAGGGAGGGGGAGTGACTGGCTCCTTGATGGTGGTGAGCTTTGGGATCCTCCTGCTGTGCCATGGCTAGCACAGCCATCAGAGCTTGAGCTCGGCCACCCACAGTGGCTGTGTCCTTGCCTGGTTCCACCAGTTGGCTGGCCACAGGGTTTCTGGGGCTGATTGGTAGAGTCAGGCAGGTGTGGACTCTGCCAGTAGTTCATTAACAGCTTGCCCTCTTCCCTGGCAGGGGAAAAGGCAGCCTGCCAGTGATTGGGTTCTCAAAGGGACAGGTAGGGCACTGACAGAAGTAACATTTGTCACAATTGGCCCCCTGAAAACACAGCTGCAGAGTGCTTTAAAAGTGGCCAGTTGTTCACTTTTATGAAAGTGAACAATTGTTCACTGATGAAACTCAGCCCCGCACCGCCCCTGGTGCTGTCTGCAGGAAGGGAGGGGATGGAGCTTCTGGCTGGGGTTTGCTGAGCTGAAGTGGGCTGGTGGATTGAACCCCCACCCCCAACCTCACAGCGCCATCCCCCAGCTCCCTTGTAAAAAGGTCACCTGCCACCTACACAAGGACATTCTTGGCTTCGTGGAATATTTAACATTTTTGTTTGCTATCAAATAATAGGCAGTCAATTGACCTTTTTTTGACTAGTCAGTTGACTGGCTTGCCAACCCTACTTTGTAGCACTACAGATGAACACCTGTCCTTCCCCTTTGTCTTTTGATGGCTCTGTAATGCTGTAATATTCTGCATTGACAAATCTTTTGCTAGTGAAGTGTCCAGGAATAGATTTAAGGATACAGGTTAATGATATGTTCGTATTTATTGATCATCTTGGAAGTCTAGCTGAATAACAGTTTGTCATATTTGCTTTATAGAAATTATGAAGCGCACAGCAAAGTGCAACACAAGAAATATGCCAAATGCAAATATGATTTTGTGGCAAGAAACAACAGTGAGCTTTCTGTCTTGAAGGATGATATCTTAGAGGTAATGTATTAAACAAAAATCAGAAATATCGGACACGTCTCAGAATGGATAGTGTCCTCTCTGTGGGCTCTGTAGGGGCTTGGGATAATAACTGGTCCAAATTTCTTTATACCAGCAATTTCTTAAGCTTAAATATGAAAGTTTAAGTTCTGTTTTTAGAGATTTTGCATTGATTAGGTTGACTGGTCATTAATAATTTGATGGGATCACATACCTTCTTCAACACTAGTTTGTAATTAGTAGGTGTACAACAAAAGTGCTTAAGACCCTGTCAGTCTCTGTACTGTACCCACAACCAGTGAAAGAGCCCCTGTGCTGAAGAATTTGCAGTCTCTAAAAAGACAAGAAGGATGAAGGAAGGGTTGGGACAACATAAAGATGAAATGTCTAAGGTCATGTTTTGCGGGGTCCTTTATCAGAGTTGGAACCTGAGCCTCTTGACTACCCATCCAGTTCTCTCTTCAGCAGGCAGTGTGGTCTTCCTAACTGTTGTACCTTCAGAAATTGTCATGATTTTTTTTTTTTAGTTTGTCTTTTGGCCATCAGTTAGCATTCATATATTCAGTTTCAGTTTTAGTCCATATCTGTGAGGTGTCCCCAGCAAATGTGGAAGTTTAAACTTATCTGTAAAACCATGAGACTCCTATTTTTCATCCCTCTCAGATCTTGTCCACTATTGAGACACAAAAAGAGGTGGCAGGTGCTTACATATTATTTTAAAAGTGTTATACGTATACACACACAAGCCCTTGACTGAAATCTCTAAACAGTACTTCACATAAAAATTAATTATGATGATGATGGAGATGTGCTGCAATAGTCCCTTAGAGACATTAGTAAAAACTCTGGCTGGGCACTGTAATCAATTACAGTGTTTCTAAAGCATTTAGCTATTGACTGACTGTATTGGAAGCACTGAATTTCTGTACTCAGAGGGGCCTTTTCTGTTGCCTCCAGGGGGGGATTAAAATAATTCTTTCATATGAATTGAACATGGAGGGATAATATAGTTAAGCATAACTTAAGAAGTGACCTAGCACAAGTTCCCCAACTGGTTGTGAATAATCCCAGCCCTCCATATTCCATAAATAAAATCACCACTGAGCCAAATAAAATTACAAGGTGATGGAAAAGTCTTCAATATGGGTCAGAAGGACACCAACCATGAGAAGTGTGTGGAAGAAAGCAGCAAATATTATTAAAAGTATACTTCCCCCATTCAGTTTTAATTGTAGAATATCTTTTGATAGCCTGTTTCACTATACAGTTACTAAGCAAGTACATGCACTACTTAACAAGGGATATTTAATGACAGCCAGCAGCTTCTTTCCATTCTACTAATTAGAGGAAAAATAGGCTGATATTTTTTTTAATAGGTTTTACTGTGCACACTGAGGTCTCTGTAGACTGGACCATGCTTGTAATGGCAATAACATGTTTGTGCCTTCAGTCCAGTAAGTATAATCAGTCAAATCAAAAATTATATAGAGTGCACTTAAGATGGGAAGGGAGTGAAGGAGCTAAACTGAACTGAAAACTGAAAGCTGGTGGATGGGGACCTGGGGATGATGGGGCATTGCTGCAACCTGTACAATACAAGCCAAAAAATAACCACAAGATACCTGCATCCAGTCAGGGCGGCTAGGATCTGGAACCAACTTCCAAGGGAAGTGGTATTCACTCCTACCCTGGGGTCTTCAAAAGGAGGCTAGATAGACACCTTGCCAGGGTCGTTTGAGCCCAGTATTTTTTCCTGCGGACTAGATGATCCGCTCAGGCCCCTTCCGACCCTACCAACTATGAAACTATGCATTATTCAGCATTTTAATTAAATTAATTAAATGATTGCAGATCCTGGATGACAGAAAACAGTGGTGGAAAGTTCAAAATAAAAGTGGTGCTTCAGGGTTCGTGCCAAACAATATCTTGGACCTATTGAGATCTCAGGAACCTGGTTTGGGACGTTCTGAACCTGCATATACTCATACTATACAGGTATTTGTCATTGTTCAGACTTAAATTGTATTTTTAATGCTGGAGGAAGAAAGAATGATTCAGGGATATAAAACAGTCTCTAAACTCTAGTGCAACTTCAAAAGATTTCTTTTGTTCTGAAGGAGTTGAATTTAGTTTCTGTGTTGCCGAGTCTGAAATAATGAAAACTGCAGAATTGATCATATGTCACAATCTTTTTTCTGAGGGTTCTGTTCTGCTTGTTTGCTTGGTAGAATTGGCATGATTGTAACCTAATATAAGCTGTGCATTTATTTTAATCATAAATACCCATCATGTATTGATAGCTGTTGATGCCAAAGAAGGAGTTTGAATTATTTAAGGTATGGTTAATTTAATTTCCTCTAGGACAGTGAACTTTAGTTTCTCCTTTAGTTTCTGTTCTTTCTGTGTTTTTGTCTGTGTGAAGATATATATTAGTCTCTACTATCTCACATTTTTTAAGTTTGTAAATACATAGGTGTAGAAACCTCTGTATGGTATTGTGGCTTCAATAGATTTATGTGTTTGCTATTTGAGTTCGTGGAAAAACTTTCTTAATCACAGCCTTAGTACACTGACAAAAAAATCTAAGTTTTTGGCCTGCCTGCCTTTTTTTTTTATGGAATACTGTTTGGAAACAAAGTATTTTATCCACTGATTACGTGCCCAGAGCACAGTTAAAGAGCCTATCCTGCAGTTGCAAAATATAAGGGTCCTTTTTGTCCAGGTATGATGTTCAGGTGGATAAGGATGTTTAGGATCAGAACATAAGTATATTTTAATACCGTCATAGGAGGCCAAAGGCTTATGTGTACCTGTCTTCTAAGAGTGTGTTTTGTTTCTTGTTTTCTCTTGTGCCATGTTGCTTCTAGAGATGGGCGAGGCAGTTTGGGTGAAGTGGAATTTCAGAATGTATGCTTGAACCGTCATCCAAAAGCAACAGAAACCTCAAATAATTTTTTCTCTGATTAATCTTGTTTTCTATTATTCACTCTCTTATGCTCTTACATTTCTGGTTTCCAGTCAGGAGTTGAAATGCCCATCTGCTTTAATTAAGTACTCGTATTGCAGAGACAGCTGGATCGCATATGATTGCCAGGCACTGTATACGCAAATAAGATGAAAGATGCACCTTTCATGTCATTTATAGCCTAAAAGCCCTTAAGAAACTAGTCTTGCTAATATGTCCAGCCCCAGTTCCAAAGACCCATCAAGTTCTGATGTAGTAGATAAGCTTCCAAAAGACTGAGACTTTACTCTTCAATTTGGGGGCACATCGAATGTCCTTTTAAACCTTTTCCTTGAGCAGCTCTGGAGTTGTAGACACTGCCCTGAATAAGGTTTGCATATTACTAGCTGTTTTCAAGTAACATTTCAGCTCTTTTTCTAAATAAATTCTGCTTTTTACCTCTGTGTGGTGTTAAGCATGTGTCTGGAGTGGTTTTAATGATCTAGGTTTTCTTTCCTAGCTGCATGTAGCTCATGTTTGTCTGGCACTATTTACCAAAAACTATTTAGTATATTATAGTGGTATATTTTTTTAAAATAGAACA
The DNA here is from genome assembly GCF_000455745.1 of Alligator sinensis. Taxonomy (NCBI): domain Eukaryota; kingdom Metazoa; phylum Chordata; order Crocodylia; family Alligatoridae; genus Alligator; species Alligator sinensis. The sequence continues at coordinate 649,192 of NW_005842469.1, read as the reverse complement.
TGTTAAAGTCATTTGCTAAATAAGGCCACAGGTTTTGGAGGCTTTTTCCTTAGAATAAAGAAACAGAAAAGAATAGAATATGTGCTTTTTACTTTTTTTACAAAGCACTTCTCTCAGAACCCTGGAAATTAGTGAAAGAGAATGACCTTCTAATGACAGTGTAGTACAGGGGTAGGCAACGTTTTTTGGCCAGAGTGCCAAAAAAACCCACAATGTCTACCTTGGAAGGTGCTGGAGTGCTCACATGCCAGAGCCCGGAGCAGCTGTTTGCAACGTGGCCCACGGAGCCCAATCTGCTTCCAACAGAGCTTGCAGCCTCCCAGTTGCCTGCTGAGAGCAGCCTGGGCTCCGTGGCTGGCAGCAGCTGCCTAGAGCCCAGGCTGGTAGTGGTGTGCCGAGCAAAATGGCCTCACATGCCATGCTCAGCACGCATGCGGGGGGTTGTTGACCCCTGGCATAGTACTTCCCTCTCCTTGCCAGTATTCAGCCTAGCAGAGACATTCCTATGTGTGGCATGCACTACTTGCCTTATGGTATTTTAAAAGTGAAATTTTCTCGTCTTCACCCAAATTATTTATTTCCCTAGCAGTACAGCCAAATAGAAAATAATGCAGAAACTATTTTTTCCCAGACAGATGTAGTCTGTACTTTGCCCATTTCTTGTTAACTTTGATCATGTTAGAATAAAGTCTGAATGACATAGTTCCCATGTTCATGTTCTGAAGCAAATTCAACTTAGAAGTACCATAATTAATAACATTAGGACAAAATCTCCCATGAGATTCACTGCATTGTCAATGGTATATTATGAATACTGTGTAGATGGGGAAAGTCTTCACCAAAAATTGTCATATTTTACTTCTTGGTTAATTCTATAATTCTAGTGCTCCTGAACCTATTTATCTATCTGCCTTGGGTTCTATGATAGCCTTAGTGTCTGGCCATTAAGACACTGTTTTATGGGGTGGGCCCTAAATGAGGTGGTGGCGCACGCACACATGCACACGTGCACGTACATACGTACGTGCACATGTACGCACACGCACATACACGACAGAGAGATAGATAGATTTAACAAATCTTTAATGCATTCATTTTTGTAAAAACCTTATAAGGTAGGAAAATTCTGCTGCCACCATTTTAGAAAACTAAAATGGTAACACTGGAACTAAACCCCAGGTTAGCACCATAGCCTTCTTTTCTAAAATCTGACCATAAGTGGAGTTGGCAGTGGCCATAGTACAACCACAAGTGCACACAAGTGCTGTGTAGACTCCTCCAGGCTTTTAAATAATAGTTCTTTTTCAGCACTAAAGTTTAGGGTTCTCTTCAGGGCATTCTGCCAATTATAAAAAAGCTATGTTCTGTTGTTATGATGTTGTTTATTTGTCCATTCAACCAAAATATTTCTTTTCAAGTATAAGGACTGCACTGCAGAGGTGACTAGAAAGAAAAAAAATCACTTCCGGTTGCTGAAGAGTTAAAATAAATGCTGAAAATGGTCAGATTCCTTGCTCTCCGGACTATTCTCTAGCCTTAAGCCCTCTCCTTGAGAGCTGAGAAGCTATTGCATTAATCATTGTGCTTGCATACTTTTTTTCAGGGCGGGCAGAGAATACTCAGCCTACTTTCTGCTGCGTTCTCTCCACTTGTAACCCTTCTGAGTATACAGACTGGATTAGCTTTTGGTTTCAACTCTTAAACCATTTAATGGGGTGGGCCCTAGATCAGGAGTTGGCAGTGTTTGATGGCGGCATGCTGGAATGACCCAGCTGAGTTCTAAGTCAGGCTTGCACTAGGACATGGCTGCTGCCACCATCACTTTTCCCTGCCACCCAGCCACAGTGCAATGCAAACCAAGCAGAATGCTGCCGAAGCCCTCCCTTTGTGGGCCAGCTGTACAGATAAGCCTATTGATCCTATGACCCCAGCTGACTTCCTGCCCTTTGGGCGGGGGGCTGGACTCGATGATCTTCCAAGGTCCCTTCCAGCCCTGATGTCTATGAAATCTATGAAGCCACCTGTACCCTAGGTTGTCACCTTGGATGGAGTCCCTTTGTCGTTAAAGGTGGTAGCTGCAGCAAAAGAGACACCATCCACTCTATTAGTGCAAGTCTAAGGCTCTGGAATTCTTTTCTCATTGGAAATTACAGTGAAATCAGCCCCAGTAAACAGGCTTAAAATAAAAGCATTTTTTCTTTATAGCTTTATCTGGGTCTATTGATGTCAATTTTTGGTTAAATGCTAATAATAGCCTGTTGTCTAAGTTTCCCATGGTCTTAACTTTTTAACCTGCCTTTGTTTTGGAGCTGTGAAGGTTTTTTGATTGCTATCATACATTATGAATATTAATAGCTCATCATGCAAGCTAATTATTTCCCCTTTCTTCATATGAAGAGTTCTAGTGGAAATGTACACTATGCATACATTAGTTTGTATTTGTTTCAATATTTTTAAAGCAAAACTGAGATGTGAAAGAAGACAAAGGTGTGTCCTGATAGATAAAGAAGAATTTATCCTCCATATATCTGAGTGAGGTAGAGTAATAGTATGCCTGCTTTTCAGCTGAGGAGCTGAGACGGTGTAACACTTTCAAAAGGGCCAAAGATCCATTTTAACAGGTTTTCAGACATTTAGAGGCAGAATCCTCAATTGGATTCCTGGCAGTCAGTTGGTCTTAAAGTACGTAAGTATGCAAACAGGGTTCTTTGGGTGAATCTGATATGTTTTATTAAACCAACTTAAATAGTTGCAAAACAATTATTAAGCAAGCTTTCGGGTTCAAAACCCTTTGTCAGGCTAAGGAAGTTTCAGCAGTTGGTGTGTGCTCTTCCTGGATGGAATGAAAAGAAGAGAAGCCAGAGGCTGGTCTGGTATGCATACAAGACAGGTAGTCAGTGAACCAACCAACATCCCACACCAGGATGGCATCCAAGCCTGCCTTACATATCTACAGGAACAAGATTACAAGTCAGAATACAGACCCAAAGATATTACTGACCGTATACACTTCATCCTCACACACAACAATTTCACTTTTAATAATCAACACTTCCTCCAGATGATGGGAACAGCTATGGGCACCAAAATGGCCCTACAGTATGCCAACCTTTTTATGAGCCACCTGGAAGAAGACTTCCTCAAGAACTGTACCATCGAACCCTTGCTATACTTAAGATATATCGATGACATCTTCATCATTTGGACTGAAAACCTACAATCTCTGATTTGAGTTCCATCAGAAATTCAACAATCACCATCCCTCCATCCAACTTTCTCTAGAATACTCCAGCACCAACATCTCCTTTTTAGACACGATGATCAGTATCCAGAATGATAAAATACAGACCACATTATGCAAGAAACCCACAGACCAACATACATATCTGCACAGAACCAGCAATCACCCTAAACACACCAAAAAAGCTGTGATATATAGCCAAGCCCTCAGATACCACCGCGTTTGCACTGAAGAGAACACCCGGGATTGCCACCTCACCAATCTTAAAAA
>NW_005842469.1:617243-645192 GCF_000455745.1 Alligator sinensis | reverse complement strand
AATTATTAAGCAAGCTTTCGGGTTCAAAAACCCTTCGTCAGGCTAAGGAAGTTTCAGCAGTTGGTGTGTGCTCTTCCTGGATGGAATGAAAAGTAAAGAAGCCAGCGGCTGGGCTGGTATGCATACAAGACAGGTAGTCAGTGTCTCTCACCCATTGACTCCTCAATCTACATTTTCACTGACTACCTGTTTTGTATGCATACCAGCCCAGCCGCTGGCTTCTTTACTTTTCATTCCATCCAGGAAGAGCACACACCAACTGCTGAAACTTCATTAGCCTGACGAAGGGTTTTTGAACCCAAAAGCTTGCTTAATAATTGTTTTCCAACTATTTAAGTTGGTCTAATAAAAGATATCAGATTCACCCAAAGAACCTCGTCTGCCTATGTCCTTAGACCAGCATGGCTAAAACCTACACTCCTATAAGTATGCAAGTCATTTGTGAAAATAGGAGTTGTGTCCAATTGACTTGAAGCCTCTGAAAAGTTTGCCTTATTTTAAAATTACCTTGATGACCTCCTAACACAAATTGTTTCAAACTCTTACCAGTCATTCTGAGAACTGTAACAACAAAGATGTGCGGCCTTTTTGTGATGGCACGTAAGCAGCAAGATAGAATTCCATTTACCACCAGGGGGAGGAGGGTGCATGTCTTGTCTATTCCTTGGAATCTCCGAGGGAGCATCTCATTCAAATCTTTTTGTTAAGCCCCACGCTTAAAATCTCTCTTGGAGATGTGACTTGCCCTTTCCACTGAGAGTTTGTATCCAAAATTAATGTGTCTTCTGGATGCTCTAGATGATAATGTTCTCATCTACTGCCAGCTGGTATGAACTGCTGATTATGAAGTATACTTGTAGTGAAGGTACACCTTTTGCCAGGTGCCCATTTCATGGTTGCCAAAGAGTTGTCGTCATTTTTATCCGGAAACCAGAATCCATTTACCTTTTCATAATTAGCACTAAAATTGTCATCCAAAAGACTCTTAGTGCTTGAGAAGGTACTATATTTCCATCCAACTCTGTACTGCTCCAGTCCTGAATTATTATTTGTGGGCATTTGGCTAATGGAATTGTCGTTGTCTATGTCAAAACACGTTGGTCGCTGATGATGGTCAAAATTCCCATTTGGTACTTTTTTGTGAGAAATGAGGAATTAATCCTGACAATCCTGGCTAGTTTGTTTGCTTAATTAAGTTGTCTAGATTTCCTTCCAGATCCAGCTGTCTACAGTTTTCATTTTCTGCCTATTTGTTACATGGTGCTGCTTGGTAGCGTGAAAAGGATTGCTGTCTATCGTTTCAAAAGTAGTTAGTAATCTGGGGGGGCCCAAAGTGTGCTTGTGTAAGCATGCATGTGTGTATGTGTGAGGGGGTATGTATATGTGTTTACACATAGATACACACCTTCTATTCTTCACACATGGATGCATCTGAACAATAAAGTCAGCTCTGTGAAGCATTAGCCGATCGATTGAAGCAGAATGCCGTGTGTGAGAACAAGACTGTTATTGCAAATAATCTGTCTCTAAAACAAAATGCTACTTTGAGGGTTTTTTCTTGTAACTGCCCTAACAGAGTAGTGTGTGCTGACATCCATTTTGCACTTGCCTTTGCCTTCCCTACTTTTGTTCTTGGCTCTTTTCTCTGTGTACAGCCTTAAAGATTTTGTGTTCCAGTAGTACAGTTGATTTGCTTGTAGTTTAATATATTAGGCTTGTACAAAATAGGGCTTCTGCTTTGAAAGTTTTTTTTTTTTCTGCTTCCAGTTCATGATTTGCATTGATTCTCCTTAGCTACTTCTATTGGCATCATGGCATTTCCTTTCACCATTCTGTGTCCTATGCCACTGTTCAAGAAACAGCTGGTGCCATCCCACTGCTGCTAGTTATCTTTGACAGCCTGACCTAGTTACTGTTATGTAATTTGGATTGTGTTGGTGCCAGGGAAACGCATCACAGGGCTGCTCTACACGCAGGTTTTGTTACTGCTTATATTATATTGGTTTGAACCCAGTAAAGTTAAAGTGGTATACCTCCTGTTGTGAATATGTTTTATACTGATACACCTTAAGGCTTGCCTGTATGGAGGAAATTTACTGGCATATCTATACCCCTATAGTAATACTAATATGATATCCCCATAGGCAATTAATGTCACCAAAGGGTTGTGTTTCTTTTTTAAATTTCTGATGTGGTTGACATTTTGACAGCATATTAACATTTTCATTTGATGTGATTTACTCCATTTTCCTCACAGCAATTACTGGGAGAGCTTGCAGAGGTAACATAAATTGCTATTATCTGACATTGACTTACTAAAGTGTCTTTTTGTAGGCTGAATCTTTTGGGCTGCAGTTTCCAAGATGCTGTATTTGTTCCTTTCATAATGACGATGACCTAGGGAATGTGCAGAACTCCAAAATATTTTGAGTTTAAACAAAATTGGAAGGCATTATAATGCACAGCCACATGCATGTTGTAGCATGTTTCTGCCTGGTGCTATCTCAAAATGCAGAACATGAATTATTTTCCATGTGATGTTTTAGTTCTTTCCAAATATCAGACTGATAGTACATCTTTTTGTGGGCCTTGTGCTTCTAGCATAGCCCATTTAATGGTTAAGTTATCCAGTGTTGGCATAAGAGCTGCTGATAGTATTTAGCTATCTTTACACTGAGATGAAAGAATTGACTGTGGTAATGACGCACAGGCAATATTTGCTTTTTAATGAACATCATCAAAGCAGCAATGTTTTTCCTTGTGCCATGTGAAAATAAAATGGGCATAGCAATTTAGCATTTTTGAGTCAGTGAGCTTGATTTAATTATTTAATTAAAAACGTTTTACTCTGATATTTATGAACCACTTACATTGACTAACTTGACTGAAGATGTATTAATTCGCCACTTTGCTCCCAGCAGTTTTGTAGGATGCACATTATTCTGCTTGTTTTATTTAATACTCAGTTTCTGCTTTTTTTATTACATATTTGAAAGTAAGAATTGCCACAGAAAATATACCACAGAAAATATCAAGCATGAGAATTACATGTCAATGAATGCCAATAACCTCCTCATAATAGATTGCATGTCCTGCACAAAAAATAATTGTGAGACAAAGTACTAAACTACCAAACTTTTTTTAGGGGGATCATATTTAGAAAGATTTGTTATTTTCATAACTGGTCATTATAAATACTGAAAAACAGCTTCCTTTTCTCCCCACAAAAAGCATTTTTTCAATTTACACTTTTCCCTGAAACCTGTAGGACAGGTTGTAAATCAGTGTGGCTCTGCCAGAGCCAGGCCAGTTTACACTGGCTAAGCACCTGGTTGGGTATATTTTATGGTTAAATCTTTCAAATTTGAGATTTGCACGTGGGGAAGTTGCTTAAGATTAATGAGAGGTTGACTTGTTAAGGCAATGATGTGTTGCTAATATAGTAACATATGGCTTCCACAAGTACTTTCCTATTTGTCATAAGTGCCATGCCCCTGAGGGAACAGATGTGGGTATTTCAGGAAGGAAAAGTGAAGCCTGGAAAATCAACTCACTTGTTTTGATACTACAGATAAGATGGCACCTTGTAACTGCACAGGGGGAGTATCGGTATTATGCAAATAAACTTGATATAGATTTAAAATAATTAATACTTTAGTCCTACTGACTATGAGTATGTAAGTGGAATAGCTGAGCTTGTAAAATTGGAAGGGAAAAATAATGAAAATCCAGGACTTTGCTTCTCTGGAAAACCCTTTTAGGAAATTCTTACTATTTGGTGCTGGGAGAGGGGTGAACTTGGAGAAGTATTGCAATTGTCCTAACCTAATCCAACAGCTTGCCAGAATTTTAAGACAACCCAGCAGGGGCATCATTATGGTAAGACATTGAAATAAAAGAGAAAAGAAAACAATAAAAATCAAGAATGAATAGAGCACATGTTTAAATTTCTTACATCTAGTCTCTCTCGCATTGCCACCTAATCTCTTGCTCCAGTTTTTGTGCCCATCAGTCTCAAGGTATGGAGTAAAAATGGACAAGGTAAAGTCATGTGATAGTGGCCCATAGGCATGCTCCTACTTGGCAGTAGATGAAAATTTAAATCACCGTAGTTTAGCTCTTTCACTGAGGGTTATGTTACTGTGGATTAACTTCATTTTATAGGGTGACAATATATGTACCCAGGCCATTACCACACAGCAACTTACGTGCTTGGTGGAAAGCCCTGCCCCATTTTACATTATGGTACATAGTCCATCTGACTGTTCCCTCAATTAAAACAAATGTGCACATTGCATACCATTCTGTATTTAGACTTGTTTTAAGGAGGCTGATCTGAGCCGCAGAGTTCAGCTCTGAACCCAGACTTCTTCCAAATTTGGGAATTATTAGATATCTTTCCAAAATAAATAGATGCTAATCAAAAGTGGTTGAGTCTAATTCAGGAATCATTGGGCAAAATCTTTTGGCTGTTTTTCTTTAGCAGGACAGATATGATTACTGTAACAATCCTTTTCAGCTTTAAGATCTATGAGCTTAGGTTTGGCCTGTTATAGTCATCTGCAAAGAGCTGGTTCAGTGACATTCGAAGGCAAGAGTTCTTGAGACTTAGTGGGGGGTCTTAGATTTTTGTTTGCTTGCTTGTTTAACATGCTTAGTATATGTGCTTTATTCTGATAAAGTCCAGATTTTCAAATGTCTTAGAGGCTGATCAAAAACTCCAGGTAATAGAACTTTTGAATTTAAGAAAAAATTAGTTGTGTATAAATCTCATATCTACAGGAAACAAATGAATTTTGGGGTAATCTGATATTAAGCTGAAGCTGGGCTTACAGTAAGGAATTTGACAGAGAGAAGCAGATCAACATGGACCATACTGATGTCAAAATAAGACTGGCAAACTACAAAAATGTTGTTGATAAGTAATATTGCTCTTGGGAATTAAATGAGAGCTCTACTTGCAGAACATCATGGGAAGTGGGGGGAATTCTCTGCAGAAGGTCAGAATCATAGATACCTTGTGAACTCATGAACAATGTAGTATGCAAAACTAATGGTTTGTTTTCATTTCTTCAGAAACAGAGGGCAGAGTATGGTCCAAAACAATCAGATCCCACTCCTGCTGCTCCATCGCCACCTCCAACACCAGCTCCCATTCCTGTTCCTGTCCCTCCCTGTGCACCAGCGCCTATTCCTATTCCAGTTCCTGTGCCAAAAGCACCAGGAGCTATCAGTCGCCAAAGCAGCACATCTAGTGACAGTGGTAGTGGCATTATACGGGATAGCCAGAGACACAAACAGCTTTCTGTTGATCGTAAGTATCTTCAAACAGCAAGAAAGAGATATATTCCCCAATTCTGTCCATTTCATGTAACATCTTAAAAATCACATATTTTCATGCAACTGTTTGTGAAATATTTGACTTCTACTGTCATATAGTTGTAATTGATTTCTGTGCTATTTAATACTAAAATCCCATCTAATCAACCAAATTGAGCAGGGAGTGAGGCAGTTCCATACCTGAATAAGACACTTCTTACATAAAATCTTGCCATATTTCTGCCTCTGCTTTGAGACAGGCTATGTCCCCATTCTAGCCTGAGGCATGGAGCATGGTCCTGTCCCAGCCCAGCCCTGTAGCAGCCCTGTGGGTTATGTGCCACTGCTACAGGGCTGGGCTTGAGAGTGTGCTGAGAGCCCTAGGCTGTTGCATATATAGAGTCTGCCCACATGGAGCAAAGGTAAGGGGGGAAGGAGAGGGGCAGGTGGGGGAGCAAAGAGTGTGGGGGTGAGGAGGATGCAGAGAGCTGGGGAGGGTGGCAGGCAGCAGCTGCAATGGGCCCTGACCCCAGGCAGGCACTGGAGCTGGAGCCATAGCAGCCGCCTGCCCTCCCCCTCCCCTATCTACCACTGTTTTAGTAAGATTCATTACCTTCCCTGTAAAGTTTCAATAGCGATCCCAAACAAGCTAACCATTGTACACCTTAAGTGTGAGTAGCTGATAGAGTGATATTAATGACTTTTCTAAAACACCTCTTGAAATGATAGCCATAAGTGCTACTACCAATCAAGTGCAACTACAATGCAGCAAACAACAGAGTGGATAGAAAACTTTACATCAAAATGGTTTTCAACCAAAAAAAATGAGCTTTCAATTCAACAAATTGTTTTTACGAAAAGCATTCACTTTCTCCATCTTCTCTCTTTTTCAATCCGTCAAGAATTAAAAATATTTTGTTTAAAAATACTGTAGTTCAGTATCATGCCCCTATGGCCTGGCCTCTTTATACAACTATCTCCTCTACATACAACTTCTCTGCTCCCCACTTTTGTTTTTTGACTGAAATAGTTTCAATATTCAGAATTCTAGAATCAGTTTCCCCCTTCTTGAAAATTTAGAATAAAATTACTGTATTAACTTGACTATAAAATGACCCCCCAATAATTAGATTCTATGAGGGGTCTAATCTATAATTTAGATTATAAATTTGTTTTAGTTTTCCAGATATAGAATCTAATTATTAGAGATTTGTCTTGAATTTGCCAATCTCCCACTGCTACAGCAGGAAAAATAAATCTGGAGGTCAGGTAGCCCCTTTGCTCTATGCCTCCCCACAACTTCTTCTGCCTGCAGTCCCTTCCTCTGTCCTTATTGTCAGACCCTGCTCTTCCTGACAACATGGAAATGAGGAACAAATTTGAAAGCACTGACCTTGAAATAAACATAGCTATATCAATTTGCATATAGTACCCATAGACTTCGTTGACCTGGAAATGATGAATTTTATCTTTTTTTTTAAACTGCTGTAAGTTTTAGTGCAGGTACTCTATAAACACACTTGTTAAGTAGCTTTTTAGCACCTATGAACTATGCATGATATTAGTCCAGAGACAAAAGGGATTTATCATATAGTTCATTGGGCTGGGCCCCACCAAAAACAACAGCATTACAAGCCTTGGTGACCCCACAGCTCAGCACTGCTGTGTGTGTGTGTGTGTGTGTGTGTGTGTGTACTCCAGGAACCCTCCCCTCCCCACCCAGCAAAGGATCCATGTGATAATTAGCTGCCCCCCACCCCACTCATGGCTGGACCTGGGTGTTTTTGTTATAAGACCTGAGATCCTACAAAAATTTACAGATGAGGGATAGGGCAACCTATGCAGATGCAACCTGGTCCAGCTTCACCTTGTGGAGGATGGGGCCACACTAATCATATGCAACAGGCTGAGAAAGGGGGATTCTGGGTTAACTGTTTGGAGTCCTGTTTGGTGACGTTTGCCAGATATTTGCTCTCTCAGTGCTGGCCTGGTTTTGCAGTACCTCCTGGCCCAGTGTCATGTCTCTCCTGGGGGAGCAACTCCCAATGAGGGGGTGGGGTTTAAGGGCCACACAAAAAAAAGAAAAGAAAAAAGTTTCCATCAGTACATTTGCCCAAAATGGGCTATGTGTTTTATAGACTTGCTCAGTGTTGACTGCATTTAATCAACTTCATAGTTGATTTCCATTACTGAGCACAATCTGCTTTTATGAGCAGTTCAAAGACAGGTACTGCATTTAATGAGGTTTCCTTGTATACAAATGTAAGATGGGGGGGGGTTTCCCCTTGTTGACAGGAGAAAAACCTCATCTTATATTTGAGTAACTATGGTTTGTTTGTTTGTTTTAATTTCTATCAGAATTTTATCCTTGTAGGAGGAGAACGTCTGTCACTTAGCTCTAAGTGAGCTCTGCACCTTTTAGGTGCAGAATAAGGTGTTTCTAAGGGGTCCACTACATGTTCAAATTAAAGTTAGATAGAAACCAGCTATAAAGTTTTTACGCATTTTCAAGAACTAACTTTGTAGCTAGCTGATTCTTACTGTAGCTGGATAGATATTTTTATGGCTTGTTAATTACTTTGCATATGTGGCCAGTTTAAATTTATTGCATGATGAACCAGTTAATTGCGTAATATATGTAATGTGTGGCAGAGGCCACAGAGGCAGGGGAAATGACTTGTACTTCTTCAGATTCCTTAAAAATGAACTCCAACATGTTCAATTGTTTTTCTTTTCTATCTCTGTCTAGGTAGGAAATCTCAGATGGAAGAGGTACAGGATGAGCTTATTCACAGACTTACAATTGGCCGGAGTGCTGCTCAGAAGAAGTTCCACGTGCCACGACCAAATGTACCAATAGTTAATATCACTTATGACTCTTCTCCTGAGGATGTGAAAGTATGGTTACAGTCAAAGGGGTTCAATCCTGTGTAAGTTTGAGGATGAACTGCAATAAAAAGCTGTTATTCAGAATTTAAAGGAAAATGGGCTAAGATTTCAAAGATAGGCAACAGTTTTGTCTGTCCAACCTGAGATGATTTTTTCTGAAAGTGTTGAGCAAGCACACTCTCAAAATGATGCACGTTTTTAAAAAAACTATTAAAAAGTATGATCTGTGTTTTTTAGGCATGTTTACACTTATTTTAATCAACAAGGTGATCACTAACTGCTGTCCTACTAAATCATAAAACCCTGATCTAAAATATTAGACATACATTTTACCAAAAATGAGCTAAGTTTTACAGCATGCTTATTTTTCTCATCCCAAGGTCTACTTTACTGGGACCAGATGACAGCACTTTCAGCATCTCGCATAGTCCTAGCAAATATTACTTGATTTGGCCAAATCAATCTCAAGTAGCTCATGATGTAAAATATATACCTTAATTTGGCATTATATAGGTTAAAAGGTTCCTGCTTTGTTACTCAACTGCTAGATTTTTGCCTATTTTGCTTTATGTAGAATATTGTGTTGCTCATTCTTTGACTCTGTGACTTTTTCAGGACTGTCAATAGCCTGGGAGTATTGACAGGTGCTCAGCTTTTCTCCCTTAATAAAGAGGAACTAAAGAGTGTTTGCCCAGAAGGACCTAGAGTCTACAGCCAAATTACTGTACAGAAATCTGCATTAGAGGTATGAATAATCCCTCTTAACTCTTCTACTTTTTACTTTTGGCATATCATAGGGGTATTTTTTTTTTAATCAGGTGTTTTATACCTGGGCATGCAAGAGGGATCAGAGTAGGCATTCGTATGAAACTTTGGAATAAAATTGCTCACCTGTGAACATGGAAGACTAGATTTGATAGTTCATAAAGCCCCTACCAGTCCTGTGTTGAGACAGTAAATAATAAGTGGTAATCATGAAATATTCATTGTTCAGCAGAGTTGAACTATTAGGAGTTAAAATGGGGCTCCTCTTCCTGGTAACTAGTCCTCTTTTACCTTTGTCTCAGGCATCTCATCTTAACAGGATCCCTAGCCTGACTCAGTATGGCATTTCTGACTGACATCAGAGGGGTTTCTCATCTTCCTCCTGATCTCCTCAGTGTTCTCTGCTCTATTCTCCTGTCTGTCCTTTCATGAACTACAGATGCTATAGATTGCAAGTCTCCCTTGTCAGAACATTTCATCCACCAGGATAACAGTGCTCAACCTTCCAGTCTCAACCCTGTGTGCCAGATTGGCCTGACCCCAGGCACCAGATCTGGCCACAGGGTAACCCTGTGCACCAGCTCCACTGCACATTGGTGCAATCCAACATGTAGGATCATGTCATCCAGCCTGCAGGGCTCCCCAAAGGTCTGGAAATTTGGCAGCAGAGGAGCAGCATTAAACAAAGAGATGAACTTGCAGGCTGGAGGCTGAGCACCATTGCACTAAGGATTCACAGTCGGGAAGGTTAGCAGGCATGGTGTGTTTGATAATACTGGGCACGTGTTAGCCATCCAGCCACTTTATATATGTAGGTACCCCTAGCTAGAAGGAATGAAGCAAAAATTAAGATATAAGGAAATGATGGTGAATGAAATCTGTCATATCTGGTAATTCTTCCAGCTTTAGGCTGATGCACACAAACTAAATGGTGGAAGCAAGTATGCATTGATGCTACCCCATCTAGTGAATTTATTCTTGTCATCAGTCTAGCACTTGACATGAATATTAAATTTGCTGAAAATCAGCATATCTAGAAGAGCTGTTCCTAATGCTGTGGGAATTCTGTTCTTGTGTAGTACTAAAACTATGGATAAATATGTAAGTAACAGAAAAAATTAACTGTACTTGGTTCAGTGCGGCCATACTTCTTTAGGAATATTATCACAGAGCTAAACAGCATTTTGCCAGGAAGTGTTTGCTTGAGAGCTGGGTACATCCACCCTTTTTATTATAGGTAAGGAAGGAAAATACATGGACAAACGGTAAAGGAGCAGAAAATAAAACAAGTTAAAACAGGGAAATATGTGAACATCACCTACTTTATAGATTAGCTGCAACAATCTAATTGGGGCGGGGGAGGGAAGGTTTCTTGACTATAATCTAGAAATAATGGTAGAGTAAACTGAAAAAGAGGTCATCTGTATTGCTTACCTCCTGCTGTCTCTATCCTCCACGAATTTGTGGTTAACTGGCTTAAGTTATTTTATTTTTGTATCTCAGCCCAAGTATAAAACCAAGAATGAGGGTATAGATTGATATAACATTATATCACTATCAAAGGACATCAGTATATGCTGGTACGATGCAGCTGTTACATCTGAATATTTCTGGGACAATACCAGCATAGTAAAACTGCTGCAGCTTTAACTCTTAAAGGCGAAAGTTGGGGTAGTTTAACTAATTTGTATCAGTATGAAAGCATTAAAATGTAATAACTAGATTGTATCAACCCCTCCCCATTTAAAGCCAGTTCTAAGGTGTGTTTGTCCATGCCCAGGGAAGATTGAGAACTGTTTTCAAACACCAATTTAAGGGTTTTTTTATAATGAATCCTAGACAATTAGGTCAGTGTGGATCAGACAGCATTGTTGTTTTACATAGGTTAAAATGTTTTTAAAAAGGTTTTTCTTTCCATGGATAGACTATCACTGTGGTGTAATCCAGTCTCTTCAGGCATTTCAAGCAGGGAGGGTGGTGGGAGGGCTTACTTTTTTGTGGCTTGGTGTCTCTGCCTAAAGCTTCACTATTTTTATTTGAATTTCACACAAGTCCCCCATCTCAACCCCTGAGATGTAACTGAGACAGAAGATGCTATTTAAATGAGTTCTGCACCCATTTATTTTTGCAATATTTTTCATATCAAAGTGAAATTTCCAATGCATATTAAGATGTAGGAATATCCAGTTTTTAATGTATCATGTTAATGGCAAAAGATCAAGATGTTTAGAACAAGAATTAGACAAATGTTTGTCCCATGTGTCTTAAAAGGCGCTAGTTTGAGGGAGGAGGTCAAGGAAATAACAGTTAAACTCTACCCTGTACAAAAGCAATACCCCCAAAGGACCTGCTAATAGCCTCTGCTGCCAAAGGTATGACAGTGTCCTGCAGGGTGTTAAATTAGCTGTAGTGTTTTGCTGTGAACAGATGTAGTCCTGTAGTTGTAAACATCTACGTAAGTGCCATTATTTTCATTGGAACTTAATTTAAAAATCAAATGGGTATCTGGTTTGTTGATGTCTGTTGTTTCTCCCTCTGTGTTCTGGGTCTTTCTTATACTTGTCTTTGGCTTCCGTTCTTTTTTGAGTGGCCAGGGGTTATTTAATAAGATTATCTGAAGAGTGTTAATACACAGATACGGGAAGTTTGAAAATAAAGTTTGTTTATTTTTTCTATCGGCTCCTATAAGATTTAGTCATTAAAATCTAGCCTGCATTTGACTTACCATGCGACTTTTAAAATCAAAATCCTTCTTTCAGACTTCAAGGTACTCTCTTTTTTTTCCCCTGGGAACACTTGATTATACTAAAGGAACCTTATATTTTTCTGTGCATATCAAACTGTTCTGCATCAGATAAATTGAGTGTGTCCTCACTTAAAGGAATCCAACTGATAAAATAAAACTTATTGTAATTGAATGACACTTACCATTTCTGACATTTCTGCCTAAAAATGAGCTCTTTTTCTCTTTGGGGGAAAAAAATACCACATTTTTTCATATAAAACTTGTGCCTTTTTTCTAAAAACCAGCTGATGGAAATCATGGTGTACATTATAAGTGAGAGAATACAGTAACAGAACTTTCTGCCACTTAGGCTTTATGTTTTTGCTTTACAAAAGCAAAAGTGAGTCTGCATGTGATCCACTGCGAGCAGAACAGTGAGCAGGCTCAGCCCCATAGCTGCTGCTACTCAGTTACTTACTACAAGGAAAATATTTTTAGTCTTCATTGTACCTTTCAAAAACAAACTGCATATCTTCTGTGGCATGTTGTGTGTAATAAAATATGGTAATATCTATATCTAATATATAATGTTACTCAACATAGAAGCAATTCAAATAGAAGCCTGTGAAACTGCCTAAAACATGTTAAACTCACATAACCCTTATTTTACAGATTATTCAAGAACAATACATACTTTTATAAATATATGAATAGCCACTAGCATGTAAGTTTAATCATGGAGACTGAGCTAACAAACACAATAGATGAGTAGATTCAGTCTACTCTAGATCCAGCATCCCATATCTAATAATTGGAACATTATCACAGTAACTGACTCTTTGAAATTAATGTGGATACAAATAGTACTGTAGAGAGACAGAATAAGGCAACATAGTAATGACTTCAGTAAAGCTTCCTGCCAAGTTCCTTTGGACTGTTTCTCCCCATGCTCTTCGACAAACTTCTTAATCCTGGTCTTCTCTGTGATCCCATGCCATTCCTAGCACTCTCACCACTGTGCTCTCAAACTAAATATTACATTTCCCCCCCTCATGGCCAACTCGTCAATTAGCCATTAAAGTAATACTTTTATCTGAGGTGGTTGGAATTCAGTAGTTATTGTACCCAAAAGTGGGGAGGGGGGAGAAACCAAAACATTAAGTGCAAAAATTTACACAAGTATTGTGCTTTATCTTCTGCCGAGGTTTCTGTTCATTCTTTTAATGATGACTGACTGAAAATCCGCAATTCAGTCTTTGAATTAAATTAGAATTCAAAAGCAGAAGAGAAAGCAAAACTTGTAATTGCCTTCCTGGAACCATTAGATAAGTATGGTCTAATTAAAGACTCGGGGGTAGAGGGGAGGTCGGGGGAGGAAAGAGAAGGTAGGTGTTTAGGATTTCCTGTTATTCCATAGCAGCAGGTAAATGGTTTCTTAAAATTATTTCACTGTACCAACTTTCTTTCTGTTGTGTTAATTTTCTTCATAATTTCATAGTAGGTAGGGTCGAAAAGGACCTGAGCAGACCCCCTGCCATGGGCAGGAAAGAATGCTGGGGTCAAACAACCCCGGCTAGGTGATTATCCAGCCTCCTTTTGAAGACACCCAGGGTAGGAGCGAGCACCACTTCTCTTCCCTTCCCTTCTTAAGTGACTTTTTGTTAAGAGAGTAATTCTGAAGCATAGTGGTCTGTCTTGAGGAACATGAAGTAAAAAGAATGGCTCTCTGCCCATAGTCAAGGGCTGTCAGTTGGGAGATCTCACTTATTTACAGCTTTGCCAGATGACTTCAGCAAACCCCTCGGAGCTCAGTTCTCAGAAAAAGAGTACAATGGAGAAGAGAGTGCTGCTCACAGCTCCAAGACTATGTCATTCTCAGCTCAAAGATAACTTTGCAATTAGTGATTAGGCAAGCAACATCTCGGGCACAGGACAGGCTCTTCAGAGAGGTTAAAATCAGATTGTTTAATATATGCTCTGCAAAAATGTAGTCCAGCTAAGAATCTGGCTTTTCATTTCTCCAGGTCTCCATTTTCTTATTTATTGAAGTGAAGTTGTGTGTTGTATTCACAGTGATGTTGTGTGTTCATTTCTTAGTTTTTTGTCAAGTACTTAAAAATTTTGAGCTGTGTACAGTATTGCACAAGTTCAAAATATTATCTCTTGGTTTATGTTACTCATTACCCTCAGAATAGAACAACTTCAATCCATGTGCTTTCTGTGCTTTCAAACCTTCTGTAATGAGACTATTGGTGTGGCTACAAAAGTTGGAACCCTTAAATTTGAAAACAATACCCAGGTTCTCTACTTTTAATTTTACTTTGTTCAAACCTGTCTTGAGCCTTTTCTGTGGAGGGTGGCCTGTACATCTAATAAATGAATGAATAAATAAACCACAATTAACTCAAAGCCAAAAAGCTTAGTGGATAATGCCTTGTAATGTATCTGATTAGGATAGTAAGGGGCTAGCATTAGGAACCAATTCAAGAATTGTTAACCTTCTTCATAACTTAGCCAACTTTAAATAAGAAAAATACTGATAAAATCAAAAGGCACATAGGTCAAGATATAGATCTTGCTGTAAGGTAATTTTGTTACATAGCTAAGTAAATCATGGGTTCGCATCCAACTTTTTCAATCTATTAATCACATTTGAAGTGCTATAAAATGTGGAAGTCTCCCATCTAGTTAACATGCACTGTGATACCCATACAGAGTGCAGAAAAACAACATTATAATAATTTCCAACCTAGAAGTAGAATCGTAAATAACATTTCACACTATTTTTTTTCTTAATGATAAGCCATGCATTAGTGCAAACCACAGTGACAAGGTGCTAAACTGCTAACATGGAAACCCGTTAAAAAAAATAGGAAGAGATCTTTTATTATAAGGGGTGAAATTCACCCAGAGTGAAATTTACTGTTGACTTTTATTGGGGTCAGGAGTTCACTCTTGTGTACTCAGTAGCACTCAGTGGCTTCAGTGAGAGCTAGATATTCAACAGTAGTGAAAATCAGACTGGCAGCATTCAGAAAATATGTCCATCCCTGTCCAAAATACCACCTGAACACACACACAAGTGGTACGTTGAATGGAGCATTTTCTATATGAATGCATGACTTCACACACAGACCCTAACTTTGCATACCTTCCTCCTTCTATTGTTGAAGTGTTATCTACTAGTATCACACATTTACCCCATTTTCTGTTTTTCATTTATAGGCTAACAGTGGTAGTTCAGAATTGCAAGAAATTATGAGAAGACGACAAGAAAAAATCAGTGCAACTGCCACAGATTCAGGAGTAGAATCCTTTGATGAAGGAAGTGGGCACTGAGTCTTTTCCTTTGATTTCATTGTCCTTGGCATTATTCCATCAAGCTTTGTTTTAGGAAGCGATGAACAGGGATGTCTGATTTATTTTGTAGATAGATATAACTTGTCGCCATATAGAAACAAGGCAGCCAGTCAATAGAAGTACTTGCTGCCAGCCTCTCACCATTTAAAAAAGTAAACACAATGGAAGTTAAGTGAAGTTTGCGGCACTTGAGAATCAGTTACTCCCAAAGACAAGTTTGCCTTTGTGGAATTTACCATTTCATACTCTCTTTACAGATAAATAAATACAATGTTGCTTTTGGTTCATTCCAATGAAGCTGAGCCAGCAATAAAATGTACTTGAACCCTTCAGTAATTTATGATTTTGAATTCTGTCTGTTGCTGTAATATATGTACGATTCTTTCTTTTTGGCTCGGTCTTCCTCTTCCTATGCAGGGTCATACTGCAGGGTGTTTAAATTTATTTAAAAGTTCTTGATGCCAGCAATCAAAGATGAAATGCATAGAATAAGTGCAGCAGCTCAAGCCTTTGAAATGTAGACTGACTTATTCTTGTATCATCCGCAAGATGTTTTATTACTAATGAAATTGTTGAAAGCAAATAATATTCTGCATTTTAATTTTATTTCTACTACTTTGATGACAAACCATGATATTACGCAGTAAAAATGAATAGAAAATAGTAAACCCACAAGTCAGCTTGAAGTGGTCAGACCTAGCCATAAAGGTATTTACAGTATTTTTTTAATAGACTTACATTTTTGTTTGTAACAAAACTAGTTAAAAGAAGAGTATAATCCAGATTTTTTGTGTTGATCATAAATGTCAATTTTTATGTATGTAAAAAGCTATTTGTTTCTTTATAAATTTAATCTTTTGAAAAAAAAATGATTGATTCTGAAGGGGAAAAACTTTCTTCCCAGCAAATGTTATTTTTGGAAACACTGATTTTTGTCACAATGTTCTATAATTTCTCTTGTATAAAGATCATCACTTCATTTAGAAAGATTTAATCATCTAGTTTAATTAATTTTCATAGTGCCTTTTTCACATTAATCAGCTGGAAGTCTGCAATAAACAGTATTTGATGTATGTTACATAGTTGTATCTTTGCTACAAAGAAGATATTGAGGTAAGAAAATGTTCCAGATTTAGAGTGTTTTTTCTCTGTGTACAAAAAGAAAATTTGTCATATTTACTTCATTTTTTTCATAAATGAAAATTCCAAAACCTAATAAATGTATTTAGTGCCATTCATCCTAAATAACCTTATAAATATATTTCGTATGTGTATGTTTGCTTATGTGTACATAATTTTACATATAATACATACATTGTCTGTATATGTATTAAAAGCAATATTCACTCTGTCATCAAGATGCAGTCATCTCTAGGAATGAAACACAAGATGCCTTAGGGTAGAAAGTGAAATACTGTTTTTAAAATTCCTCCCATTGTATTTTGGATGAAATAATGATTTCTTTGTAGTATCCCCACTAAACTCCATTATAAAGTATATTTAGTGCCTGAATTTTTGCACAATAACTGCAGCAAAACAGTTTTACGCAAGCAAATGTGTAGCTTTGAGGTAGAACTAGTTGTTTTACCACCTGCCATAATAGTTGGTCAGTCAGATTGTCCAGTTCTCCAAACAGTTGTCTGCTCTTTAACTCAGTATCCAGTTGTACCAGTGTTCTACAATACGTACAAGTTACTATTCTTAGTTCAGGAGGTTTTACCCTTTTGTAGGTGTTCTCTTCTGAACAATGAATGACTGACAAAATAGCATCCTACCCTACTTTGTACATTTTTTGTTAAAAAAGGTGACAAAAAAGCAGTATGGTGGTAAAAATGTATGGAGGTCCTTAGAAACATTAAAAATTGTTTCACTTGGACTTTAGAGTAATATCTTGATGCTAGAAAGGGGGTATGCTGGTGATGTACCCTGTTTAATTCTCTAATAGTGGTCATTACTCACCTTTCTTACTTGTAACCGTCTGTAGATTTATGTTATCACTCAAAGTATGATGGAGGGGGCAAAGGAAAACAACAGCTTTCAGGTGCTTTAGATTACAATCAAGATACAAGCATGCAACATGTACCATACTCAATCCTTGAGAACAGAGGAAAAGACGATTATCATTTGAAAGCAGTGTTTCTAGTGAGGGAAGTCAGTGCATACAGTGATATCCAGGGATCCAGGTTTTCTATTTGCCATGGAAAAATGTGGAGCATCTCCTTTAAAGAATATCGTTTCAGAATAGCATATCAGGGCTGCTCAGTGCCACAAATTGGTGGGGGGCATCGTCGCAGCTGACCTGCATCCTGGTGTGTGGAGGGGCAGAGGGATTTCTGACTTGTCCATGATAAAAAAACCAAAATTTAATGCCAAAATATTTATAGGTATTTAGAATCTATTTTATTATAGCGATTGACGCACTGGTAAGCTTCCAAATAGCTTTAAAATTGTAAATGTATCAATAAAATAGTGTGTTCAACTGATACCTATATAGATAGATATTTATATCTAGATAGATATAAATTAAACATCACTAGATAGATAGATAGATAGATAGATAGATCGATAGATAGTGATGATTAATTTTAATCATGGAAAAATGCAGCTTTTGGGAGCTTTTAATCAGAGAATTTTGGACTTTTTTACCAGAGAAAACCAGGCTCCCTAGTGTTATCTATGGAAGTACTTTGGCGGAAAAGTGATAATTGATTAAACAGGAAAAAGTAAACAACTCATGGGTATAACTCTATTTTGAGAATTTTAATTTAGCATAGGTTAATGCCAGAGAGGTCATGGGTTCCCAGTAGCAGAGAAGGTCAGTGAAACTGAGGTAGCATTTAAAAAGTCTTGCTTGTTTTGCTACAGTTACTTTGAATGCCTATAAATTGCTTAGGGACCTTTCACACCAAAGTTGTACAAATTAGTTTTCTTCTTGCTGACAGTTATGAAAAATAACATCATCATTATGAGTAGGCTCAAAAATGTCTTCAGATATTTTAATTCATTGAAAAGTAAATATTACGTTTTGGGCCAAATGAACGATTTCATTTGATGCAAAACTAAACTTTTTGTTTAGGGTTTGAGCATTATCACTGTTTCATGTAAATAAATTTGAAAGAAGTTTTGACATTTTGTTGACATTTTTTAACAGAAAAAACATTGTTTGAATTGTTTTAATAAGTAGACACTGAAAACGCAAAGATGGCTTTGCAACAAGTTTTGATGACTAAATTTGCATTTTTCACTGAAAAAAAATTCAAAGAAAATGTTCACCCAGCTCTGTTGCATTTTCTTCGTATGTGCTTTTAACATTAGAATTTTTTTCCCATTCCCATAACTTATTCCCCCAGTTAGAATGGTAAGAGGAAACTATGAAAGAAAACTGCTGCAAAAATTCACGTTAAATTATAAATACCACATTTAATCAAGTCTCAAAGGATTTATATGTAGAAAAGCCTCATGTCATCTCAGTTAAAATGTTAAAAAGCACTCGAGTTCAGGCGCTGTAAGATATTTTTTAGCCAATGTATTAGTCTTATTATTTGAAGTATTTAAAAGCTAACATGGGCTGCACTGTATCACTGTAGACTGAAATTACTGATTACTGGAAGCAGAGTGCCTAATGAGGCAAAGTATTTAAATGTGTGCTGAACTTTGATAGACTTTAATGGGAACTAAATATGTACTAAACTAAGTGCCTCAATGCCTTTCTGAACAGAGATGATCATCAGCACATATATAAGTGCCTTGTTAGATTGAGATATCGGTATTCTGCTGCTTTAAAATTAGGGGCAGGAAGGAAACCCAGAAAAATTAATGTGATTTGGCTTCAGCAGTGCTAAGCAGGCAAATCTGTATCTGGCAGACTGGTAAAAGGTTCTTTTGTGAGAAGTGAAGGCAAATTGCCAGCATCTGTTTGTCTCCCAGAGACCTGAGGAGAAGGGTAATGTGGTACCCAGAAGCTTGTCTAAGTCTATCCCAACCGTGCAGTTGGCTCAAAAAAAAGATACTGTCAGCATAAATCTTGCCTCTTGAAAATATCCTTTTGAAACAGTGGCTGGTATTTGTCTTATCAGTAAGCGTACATTGTAGCTTGTATATGTGAACCTTTATTAAAGCAAGCAGTTCCACTACCTTCAGTGGAACTTTTCTCATGAGAAACTTGGTGTTTTAGCCAGGATCTTTTTGCTTCTCCTGAAGCTTTATTGTTCAAAAGGGAAGCTAGCTAGTGGATCTCTACAGAATATGGAACCTCATATTTCTGACACTAATTGTAGTCCTGATTAACTGGGGGGGAGGTGTGCACTGATTTCTCACAGGTACATAACATCAAATGCATGCAAGAATTAATATTGCAAGTCTGTAGATGAAATCCCCAAGGTGTGTGAATGCAAAGCACAGGTGTGTAAATCCCTCAGTGTTCTGTGTTCAAACCCTTGCCCATGTCCAGTGACCTTTAATGATAGCATTTCAGCCAATGTGCATAGATTTACCTTTCTCTTAGAAAGCCTCCTCTATGTCAACACAGTCCTGTGAGTGGATAATACAGTTGTTCTAGTAGCAGAACAAAAACATTAGTGGGATATAACTATTGTGTTTCTACTTCTTGATAATAGCATTGCAGATAACAGAAATACAGATACAATTCTTAGACACTTCCCACCCGCAGTTGGTGTTTGTCAAAGTTTGGGCCAAAACAAGTTGACCGCATCCACTTCAAATGCACGGGCATTGACACACACACACAATGTTATCCCTTCACAACAGTGAAGTAGCCAAAACTAACAGCTCTGGTTTGATTGAATGCAAAACATTTTCAAACAGGCACCTTTACAAGTTATATGGAGTTTGATTAATATTTATCTGTATTTTTATTAAGTTTATGAAGGGGTTGATTTTAATTTGTGGGAAGAAAGACCATCTTGAGGCTTGAAGCACAGGTTCCAGGGATGAATGGAATTAGAGGAACAGTGAAAATCAGTTTGTAGCAATATAAGACTAATATTATTGAACCAACTAGTCTTCTTAATTTCTCTTTTTAAAATAATGAGAAGTACAGGGGACAGAATCCAAAAGTCATTCTTCACCACTGGTTACCCTGCAGTGTTATCTTAGATACCAGAAGCAAATTCCTTATTACAAAATAGCTATGCTGACTTCATCTGTCCTGTAACGAATGCAGTGGCCTTGTTTCACATATCCCCACCATTATCATCAATACTAAAGATGTGTCACTAGTGAATGAACAAATGCTATATTAGTGTTAATATAATTTACATAGTTTTTTTCTGGCTAAATGTCTCAGACTTCCAGTGAGCTAGGTATTGTCCTGGGTTAATTTAGCCTTCAAACCACATAAACATGCAACAGGTTGAATTCAGAATGTAGACTGAATTTAGGGGGAGGTTCTATGCAAGAAATATTTGCAAGATATTTACAGCACATTTTGAGACTGTAGAGAGCTTTGTGAAAGATAACCTCAGAGTTCTGTTAACAGTATTTGGCTTATGTCTCTTCTATTGCAATGTAGACTGCTTTAACCTCAGATTTCATGGAAATGCAAGAGGTTGTATTGTTCATTTGGTGCTGTTAGAAGTGAACGTATCCATGGTGCATCAGGACAACCTTTAGAGAGCCTTCAAACATTTGTACTTTGTTTTTCCTGCTTTCTGGAGGAAAGAGAAAGGACATAATAGCCTGAAAATGGCACCATGTTTTCCAGGCAAAGGACTGAAAGGGTTGGAGTCTGCAGTACAGGAGACAGAAGCTTGGGCATGGAACCATATATAACTTTAACACTATAGTTTCCAACCATCTACTTTTTTATGATGTGGCATTTTGGCTCATTAAAGATGTGCTGCCTGCAAGTGGCTGTCTCTGATGTTTATGTTGACAAACAAATACTACAAGCATCTCTTAAGGAAAATGATCTATTATGATCATTTTCTGGCACACAGGAATTAACTTGAGGAAATATTAGGTTAGCCTTTTAGGTTGAATACTTTTGATATACTATAAATCAGTCTCACTGCATGCTGGACCCTGTGCAAAAGTGATGCTGGTTGCCTAAATGTCATTTTCAAATCTTCACTTCTGCACATTTACAGCCATATCATATCTGGTCTGCATCTAGTGATAATATCCTTGTTGTGATGCTTTAGAACTAATATGATTACCTTCGATTTCTTAGTGAAGAATTGATGGGATCAATGTGGAGGGAGGGAAAAAAAATCCAGAAAGTTTTCTTTGACCAGGGTTATTTGTGCCATTTGGGTTCATACAGTTCTGGCCCCAAGCTTAAAATCTATTCTACAACCTCAGAAAAGCTAAGTCTAAAACAGACACTTTATACACATTACTACTTTGCACATTTCCACCTAATGAAAGTCAATACAAGTGTTTTCCTTCAATTAACTATAAAGCAATACCTATGCTTCTATGGCCAGCATATATGGTCTGTATATTGTAACCACTACAACGATGATCTACATAGTTAACTTCATGAACCATTGCACTACTCTAGAGGATGCTTTAAGCAGAGATGGGCCTGACCAAACCCCAGCTGCTAAACACCCCGGTTCTTTAAGGAACAATATAGAGGTGCTTTCACAGTCAAAAGAACTTTTGCAACTTGAGATGATGCCCATTTTAGAAGGAACCAGTAAGCCATTAAGATGTTCATCCTTCCTGTTGGACAAGTAAATGTGTATGCCTCTAGGAATATAATATGACAGGTAACACTTTCTTGGGAGGCCATGAAAGCTTGAAACAGAAATATTAACTGAAGCAGGGGCTACATGGGTCAGTGCCTTCGAGCCCTAGTATTCTGCACAGGGCAGGAAACTTGAGGAGCTTTTGTGTGGCCTTTGTACAACAACCACCCTAGGAAAAATGGCACTGTTATTTGCAGCAAGAAGGAGAGCCCTCCAGCTCAAAGTTGAGGCACATTGGTGGAGCAGTGGTAGAGGCTTGCAGAGCTACAGCCTGAGCTGTTACCAATTCTGTTTCTAAAGAAAGAATTTCAGTCTCCAGGGCTATCAAGCTGGCTATTCTCACCAGCACTAAGGACCTAACTTGAAGAAAAAAAAAAAGGTTGGTGGGTGCACTTCCATACTTCTATGGAGGTACGACTTACTGAAGTGATACATAAATCCAAGAGTGGAGAGGTCTCTCCCAAGATATGGATGGGCAGCCTTGCTGGCAGTTATGTAGATCAAAGTGGAGCTGTTGCCACCTGTATGGGATGCATTTAGTGATCAGAAGATGTAGTAGTTTCCAGTTCTGGTAGTCTACAATCCTTTACAGGTACCCAGTTTACTTTTGGAGGGGAGACCACCTCTCCATATCACCTCAAGTATAATCCAAAGTGGGTGATCCCAAATTCTATCACATAGCTCCTGGGTAGCTGGTGAACTGCTAGTCTGTGGTGCACAGACAAAGACAGAAAGGTCCAGGTAGACCTGGCTGCTCCTGGTGACATTTTCATAGTTAAATAATCCAATGTGTTTACTTTCAGCTCTTTTTTTTTTTTGTTCATTTTGTTTACATGAGTACCATCGTCTCTAATGTCCAATGAGGTGACACAAACAACAGGTTACAAAATGCCATCAACATCCATTCTGGCAGCAGCTATGTCACGATACACAATGATGTACTGGAATTATACAAAGCCAAAAAGAATATAGCACAGCTCAAGTTGACTAAAATGAAACTGACAGCAAAAAAAAAAAAATCACAAAGTCCCTGAAGGAATCCATACCATGTTTTGACACTTTCATATCAAAGTCATAACAACTTGGCAGACTGAACCCTCATTTCCACATCATCATGAATTTCTGGCTTATGAGAGAAATTAAGTTACATCTATTGCAGAACATTTTTTTTCCAACCTGAATCGGCTTCAGAGGTGCCTAAAATATTTAATAATAATAATAATAATAAATTAAAAAAGCATGAGGGGTATAGGCACTATGGACCGCTCAGACAGTTTAATACTACAGTAATGGAGTCTAAAGATGTTCCAGCTTCCGTTTTTTTCTGCTTATTGATTAGGATCATCTAAAAAAATAACCGGCTCAGTGGCATTACTTATAAAGGTAAAGAAAAGAACAATCCCACTGTTTAATTAGTAGGGGCACATCAAGGAATGAGAACAACAGAACTTTTCTAACATAGGTCTTCTACTCTACCTTTGAACTTTACCATTTGAATTTTTGGAGTGTTAGTCAAGTTCCACGGGTACTGTATTCTTGCCAGTCCTCTGAAGCACAGTACTTTTAGTGCTGTGGTCAACAGCCAAATCAAAAGCCCCCATCTTCTCTTTTGCAAAATCCACTGTTCTTCCTGTATGTTCATGCCTTGCTATTCACTAATGAGGTATTATTAGATACTAACAATGCCTGTTCTCTTATGGACTTTAGCACAGACCAGTGACACATGAAGAAAGCTCTTCTTCATTCAACCATTAAAAAAATATTGCACTTGCTTTAACTTTAAGCCCAACCTGCACAGGAAACCCTAAACCAAAACAAAAACCCAACTATCTTGAGTACTGTAAGTTATGCACATAGTGTCTTTTCCTTCATGTTGTTTAGCTGAATTTGGTCCAGTATTTTTAAAAAGTCCAGAAATTAAATAGTCCAAAAAGACACTGCCAGGTCTTTAAGGCTAAGTCTCCCCAGTGCTTCTAAAATGCTCAATACCTTTCTTATATTGTCCACATACTGCGAAGCAGTGGCCTTCCATGGCAAAACAGCTAGCAGTTCAAACAAAAAAGAATCTGAAGCAAGGGAGGATGGGCGTACTTCATGATCTCACCTGAAAAAGAACAAAGCAAATAGAGCCTGTCTGAGAGCTAAATATAAAACCTGTCATTTTTCATTACCAAAGGTCTGGTTAGGAGGAGATTACTCTCTAGTGGGGACAAAACACAGGACATGTGGGTCAAAATATTAAAGAATCAAACACCTCAAAGACCTAATTACAAGAGTTGTGAGTACTAAACCCCACAAAGAGCAGGCCCTGCTGTGACACCTCAAGTTGGACTCCCCAAAATTGAGATGCAGCTAAAATCACCTATCATTTTTATCATAATATTGGCTGTGGACTGTAGTCCTAGAGTAATTTTTTTTTATTATTGTTAAGAAATCCCAGCCTCTGCCCCCTTGCTCAGTTGGAAATGCAATTAAAAGACTGTACAGCTATTCTGTGGATTATATACTAGCTGCTTTGATGGGAAGAAAACATGAAAAGGTATGGAGAATAAGGGAAGGGAACAGTGGGGCTCACAGAATGTGGTTATATACTAAATTGCATAACCTCAGCTGGCATCATTGCTGCTTGGATTTCCAATATCTTGACAAAAGTAGCTCGGTATCATTAATTATGTTTTCCAGAGGGAGAAACTGAGGAACAGAGCCCGATTAACCCTTTAGTGGGCCCTAGGCAAACAAACTCGTGGGCCTCTGCTTTTTTTCACTCAATTATAATATGTGAAATAAGCACAACAGGGCACCTTCTTCACTTAGGGCCCTAGGCATGTGCCTACTCTGCCTATATGTTAACCCAACCCTGCTGAGGAACAGACAGGTGTGTGTGTCTAAAGTCACACAACAATTTGCAGAGCTTGGTGAAGTTGCTTTTGACTCCAACATGCTAGGACTAGGTTATCTGTCAGCAGTTTGACATGTCAGGTTTGTTGTAATTGTCTCCTGTTTCACTTTGAGATGAACACTTAAAATATAAGAATTTTATAGTGAGTTGCTTAGTAGCGGTGGTGGTAAGTTGACACTCCTTCCATATGCACAGCCGAGGCTAATAGTCTTCCCAGACTTCAGCCTTGGAGTTCATTTGCTGCCAACTGTTTCTTCAGCAGCCTCTGTGACTTGTCTGGTAGCACAGCCTGAGAATACCCAATATGGGTTGGACTTTCAACTAACCCTGATAATTTGGCGGTTGATAGATGACAACTGATTGGCTTCATTCTCTCACAAAAGACTATCAATTATACTTTTTTTTTTAATTTATCCTCTAAATTTGGCAAAGGACAGCTGCCTCATCCAGAATACTGATATGAAACATTCAATTTAGCCAGACTTTTTTTTTTTTTTTTTTAATGGTTCGTGAGCCAGAAAAGTTGCTGTGGAAAGTATGACCTACAGTACTTTGTTTCAACTCCAATGGCTAATGCAGCTTGCCTTATGCTCTGCACACACCCTTCCCTCCCTTGTCTCCCCCTGCAACACCCACATATAAAAATCACCCCTAGAGGGGCTAGGTATAGAAGATTTCAAGTCCAAGCAGAAGAAATCTTGAGAAGTGAAAAAGTTATGATGAAGGTCCTGATAGAAACATTACTTCTGTAAGCAGAATTGCAGGCACTGTTTCATGAGACTTACCACCTGTGAGCCTGAACTAGGACTTGCTGACATTCTCATATATGACATCACTGATACAGAATTGCTGCTTTTTCTTTTGCCACATCAATTGCACACACTGATGAATAAAAATGTATTGTTCCTGGAAAAAACAGAGACAAAACACACGTGTTTTTCCATCTGCTATAGCTTGGCAAAACCTGGACAGGAACTATATAATGAGAAGACTGGTTCAGTCAGCCATTTTTACAGTAGTGCAGTTGTATGAGGTCTGCATAGCAATGTACCCGTTAAAGAACTGGCTTTCCATATGCAGTATCAATGGAAACAAACTGTGCCAGCACTGCCTCTGTGTCACTGTTAGTTACATGACTTCTTAATTAACTGAATAATGCTGATGAGTTAGACTGTAACAGTGTTGACTGAATTTATGTCACTTGGCTGGAGACCAATGCTAGACAAGTTTGGACCAGAAATAAACTTCACATTTTTAACAGTGTGGGTAACTGGCCATTGGAAAAATTTACTAAGGGCTAGGATAGATTTTCTCTCTCACTGGCGATTTTAAAATCAAGCCTGGATATTGTTCTAAAAGACATTCTCTAGTGCCAAGAGGACTTAATTGAAGGAAGTACTCTGGCTCATGTGATTACAGTGATTTTTTTCTGGTCTTTGAATCTCCAAATTGTCAGCACTCTCATTGCCTTAGCTGTTGCCTTGTTGCATCTTACAAATTTAGCAGCGTTTGGCCTGGTCAATCCCTGAAAGGGATGCCTTCAAGGAAATTCCAGCTGCTATGGCAGGTGACACTGGTGATTCTGTATTAGTAATGCCCTAATCCTATGGATTTTAGAGGCTGTATAGAAAACCTAAGATCCTCTCATTTGTGGTCATTAAAAGTTCCCTTGGCACCGTTTGCCCCAGGGTGCCAGACAATTTAAAGTTGCAGCTTGCTACAGTGTGCATTGCTTCCTGTCTGGTAATTATGGAATAGAGAAGTGAGGGGCCAACCTTTTTGGCAGGCATGCCACTAACTAAGCCCCACAGCCTCTCTCAGTACCACTCCAATCCCCTTCCCCTGCCTGATCTGAGGCATTGCTTTCTGCTCCCTGTGAGCAAACTGTTGCTGTGATTTTTTACTGCATGCCTTATATGTTGGGTGACCATATGGGACAATGTGAAATCCAGGACACTGCCCCCCTGTCTCGCTGCCTCTCCAGTCAGTGGCACTGCTGATGGCAGAGGCGGGGGTGGGACACCATGGTGCAGCTGTGGTGTTACTATTCAGGCAGCTAAGGGGCCCATGAATAACCTATTATTCTTTGCTTCACAGGTGTTAACAATCACCTCCCCTTTTTAATGGTCAGCACACTAATCAAGCTAGCCTATTTTAGGACAGTTTTGCTGCCTGCTAGGACTTCCTATTTCATGCTGCTCTGCCTCCCTACCCTATGCCCTGTGCCCAGGATGTTCATGTTAGTTTTCACCAGCCAACTAGAACTGGCCTGCAAAATCCAGGACTGTTCCAGCCGAACTGGGACATATGGGCAACCTACCTATATGCCACTATGTTCTCTGCTCCTCCCTGATCCATCACATGCCACACACACAGGCTGCCTGTGCCATTTGTGTCACCTATGCTGCAGGTTGTCCATCCCTGGAGTAGGGTATTAAACAACTGATATGTGTGACCCAGCAGTGCATTAAAGTGGCATGCTTATACAGACATGCTTGGAAGCATGGGTATCCCTTAGATTTGGTGGCTGTATGTGAAAACTGTGTTTTGGTTTTTACTAAAATATTAATCTTGGGAGAACATATTAAAGCATTATGATCCTTATATTCAGCCCAGTAAAAGCTCTTGGTGAGCATCGTGCTTTTTATATGTCTGTCTAAAACTTTTGACAACAAACCAGAAAAACTTGTTTGTAAACTATTCAACAATTTCTTTATGGAGTTATCACCATATAAATTATTTGCATTGTAAGAATGTTGGAAAAGGGGCCACTTTTTGTTATCTGTACATACAGCGTTTAAACACAACCACAGAATCAGAAAAAATTAGTTAAAAACAATCTTCAGTGCTTTGAAAATAGGAGCTTCATTACCAGGAATGGCTAACAGACAGCAGAATTGTAGAACAAAGGCTAGCTTTATTGGACCACTAACACCATTAAAAAGAAGGGAGGATCATTAACACCCTATGAATTAAGAGTTTAGAAGGGATCAGGTAGATTATAATGAGCCACGAAGTCACATGACTCGATCAGCACTGCCTGACTATAAATGCTCCTGCCACTGCCAGGCAGTTGTTGTTCAACCTTGGGTGGAGCCGGAATCAAGTGTACCAGTGTAAGTGGTGCAAGTGTATCAGTGCAGACCCCCTGGGTCTGCCCCTAGCTTCAAGAGGTCATTAGTCCACTCTCCTATCTCCAGAGCTAAGTAGCCAAGGGTGGATCAGGGTGGGCGGGGAGGGAGGAGGTAGAGTGGTGCAATCGCACGGGCCTTTGATTCC
>NW_005842469.1:607944-617212 GCF_000455745.1 Alligator sinensis | reverse complement strand
TGTACCCAACTTTAAACCCAACTGCCTGGGAGGGGCAGAAGCATTTCTATTCAGGTACTGCTAAGGGAGGCAACTGACTTCTATCACCTCCCTGATTCCTGTTAATCTTTTTCCATTGCACAGGTGTGAACAATAGGGCTGTGCAAAAAGGCACCATTCCGTTTCGACTTGCATTTCAACGTTTTGACAGAACAGCATTTCATTTTGAATTTTGTTTCGACTTGAAAGGGGTACTCCATTTTGTTTTGTCAAAACAGTTTCGCTGTTTCGATGCTGTTTTGAAGTTTCGCCCAGAGGGTATAACGGGGAAGCTCGAAACAGCCTATAACTTTGTCATTTCTGGTCTTATTTGGATTAAACTTGTGGGAATAGCACCCCCTTCTGAGGCCATGAAGCCTGCCAAGTTTCAAGAAGTTAGGTGCAGGGGTTTCAGGGAAACTGTTCCTCAAGTTACTGACAAGCAAAACTTGTTACATGGGTGACAGTGTGCGCGCTAAGGCGCAGCAGGGTGAAAACTGCAGGCATGCCTGCCCCTGCTGAGGCCACGAAGACTGCCAGCTGTCAAGGAGATAGATGCAGGGGTTCTGGGGCCCTGCACCTCTAGCTGCTGACAGGCAAAACTCATGACATGGGTGGGTGACACTGTGCATCTGTTAAGGTGCACCCTCACTCAGCTAACACCAAGGCAGTACCCCCACCCCGGGTCCCCCTCCCTCTCCTTACTTTAGTTTCTGTTTCCCTCCAGGCAAGCCCAGCTTGAGCTTTGAAACTCGAAACATTTTGAAATTTTCGAAGCTCTCTTTTTCATTTCAATTTTGTTATTTTGAGCTCAAAACAATATCAAAATGAAACTACCGGCAAAATTTCCTACAGCCCTAGTTAACAACCCTCTCCCATTTTTAAATGGTCTTGATATTTCATTATTCAAACTATCCTTTGTTCTGCAATGCTGCTGTCTGTTAGCCTTCCCTGGTAATGTCTCTCCTATTTCAGAGCCCTGCAGAATGTTTTTAGCTCTAGCTAAAAACCTTAACTCGGGTTTGGTAATATTCACTCAGATGTAAAAATGACTGACAGGGAAGTATTGGAGGCATTGTCATGAGGCTCAAGAATACTAGATTTTGTTTTCTGAATCTGAATAAGATATGTGCCTTTAACCATAATGACTAAAGTACTGAGACAACATCTTATGACTATTTTTTGCCTAGTTTTTTATGTTTCTTAAACTTCATATATACGCTAGAAAATTAATGCACGTTTAATTTATATATTTTTTTTGCTTTGAACATAAGATGAATAATACAGTGCTAGCCCCCTACCATATTAGGAAAGCTTCTAGTTTCTTTAACTGGAGAAAAAATGTGTGGTGTGTCATATGTGATGATTTACCAGACCATGTGCACTCCCTTTTTCAAAATCCTAAATCTGCCCAGAGAGCTCTATTCATAGACTTTTATCTTTGACTGAAACCAAATACTGCCATAATATAGGTAAATAATAAATATTACATTTCATCATGATTTTCATATCTCATCATTTAGCCCCATTCTAGGGCAAAAGGAGGAAAAAACTGGTGAAACTAAAAGTACTCTTTTAGACCCTGGGGCCTGCTGACTTAAAAGTAAAAATGCTCCAAGCCATGGAATCTGGGTCCCAATTCCAAACACTCTCCACCTAAAAGGCACCCTGGGAGCTCTGGCACAGGTTACCTTAAAACCAGCATAAAGACATTTAAAATGAGAGCAGGTCATTAGTAGAGAGATATTAAACTACCATGAGTTCCCTCTAAATATTTCAAAGTTATGCCACTCCAGCTGAGGTTCAATTAGTTTTGCCCAGATCATTCCAGGGTGTGGTATGCATGCTCTGAGTTTACCAAACTAGGACCAGTGCAAAATTCAGACCTCAAGTCTAATTGGATTTCTAGAACCCATTAACCTGGAATCCTGAGTGGATGGAATTTAGGGTCATCTTTACTTGAGACTCACCTCAGACTCATTCAGTTTGCGAACTATTCAATGAACCCGGGCCAAGTTTCCAGTTCAGTGGGAAACATGAAACCAAGTATGTTGCCTGTGGTTTCAGGTTCTGTAATAAAAGGCTTGCTTGCTCTTACTGCCCAGCCCATCCTGCCTTGAAATTACACTGACATCTAGTGGCCTGTGGGGACAACACTTCAGAGAGACTCCCTACCTCTCATTAAAACACAATAGGTCAAGGCTGGCAAGCAAATATATGAATGTCAGTGCAACCCACACATGACTGTGATAAGGTTTTTCTGCTTGTCAGGATGCATCAGAGCTAGCTTTGTTGACTAAGATTATGAGGTAGGCGTCTCTCTCGCTTTCTCTCATACATACATAGCTTGTGAGCCAGATTCTGCTCCCATGTATTTAATCCTGCTTCTTGGCACTAGTTAGTGGAGCATTTTAATCCTGATCTAGCCTACTGAAGCATTACAACCCCTTCTGCGTGTATGCGTGTATGTATGTGTGTGTATAAGTACTGGTGTGGGATGGAAAGAGAGAGGGGAGATGGAGTGATATTTTGCTAAAACACTAGTGTAGGAGGCAACAGACCATCTGGCCAATGAAAACATGGAAACAAGATAGAAGCCAGAAAGCCATTAAAATTAACTATGTAGGAGCAGGGGGACACTTTCCTCTCTAAAGCAGCAGGAGATGTGCATCTTAAGATGGGTCATGGCCTGGTCCCCTATGCCATTCCCATCTGCCCGCTAATCAGCTGCACAGAATTAAGAGCCTCTTCTGAGATGCATTACCTCAGTAGTAGTCAGGAATTTAAAATAATCTCTGTGCTTTGAATCTTTAAATGGGAGTCTTGCCATTCACTTCAATAGGCATTGAATCACGTCCTTGTAATATGATGAAAAGAGGTTGATTGTCTGTGATATGTAACAGAGCAGATCCTCAAGGAATCAATTTCTAAGCTCTTGTAGGATAAGAAGGTGTTTAGAAAGGGTCAGCATAGATTCACAAAGGGCAAGTCATGGCTAACCAACCTGATTGCCTTCTATGATGAGATGACTGGCTCTGTGGATGCAGGGAGACCAGTGGATGTGGTGTGCCTTGTTTTTACTAAGACTTTTGATATGGTCTCCCACAGTGCTCGTATGGCGAGCTTTAAAGTCACGGCGAGATTTAAACTAGGTTCATCAGGGGATGGGGATGCAGAGGTGCAGGAGGACACTTTGATGTCAATACAGGTGATGCAAGGAGGAACAACCCAGGTAAGTGACAAGGGCCCAGGCAAGCTTGAGAACAAGAGGGCAGCACGAACCCCCATAGGAGGTCTCAACTGCCTCTACACAAATGCTAGAAGTATGAGGAATAAGCAGGAGGAACTTGCCCTCCTGCTAGCTAGCAAAAACCCAGACCTGGTTGGGCTTACAGAAACCTGGTGGTTATTCTACACATGACTGGGCAGTAGACATTGAAGTTGTATAGCTGGGATAAAGTAGGGAAAAAAGGGGGCAGGAGGGGTGTAGCGCTCTATGTTAAAGAGCAGTACACATCCTCGATAATTAGGATGGCTTCAGAAGAGGGGCAAACTGAGGTGCTCTGGGTTAGAATGCAAGGGGGTCGTGGGGGAAGGGACTCGATAGTGGGTGTCTACTACAGACCGCCTTACCAAGGGAATGAGCTGGACCGGGAATTTTCAGGTCAGCTCACGGAGGCTGTAAGGACAAGGGATGTGGTTGTCATGGGTAACCTAAACTACCCAGACATCTGCTGGGAGGATCAGACAGCCAGGTCTGAATGCTCACATAGGTTTTTAGCCTGCATACAGGACCTCCACCTAACCCAGGAAGTATACAATCCCACCAGAAGAAATGCCTTGCTGGACTTGGTCCTTGCCACAGGCGATGACCTGGTGAGGGATCTGCGGGTGCTCGACTCTCTAGGCATTAGTGACCATCGTCTATTGGAATTTACTATCTGGCACAAAGTGATGATAGCAAGCAGTAAGGCAAAAGTCCTTGACTTCAGGAGGGCCAACTTCAATGAACTAAGGAGATTAGTAAGGGAGACATTGGGGACTCAGAGCCTCAATGAGATGGGAGTCCAGGACAGATGGTTGTTCCTTAAGATGACGATCCTCCGAGCTCAGAGCGAGTCAGTCCCAATGTGAACCAAAGGGGGCAAGAGTGCTAAAAAGCCCCCTTGGTTCAGTAAAGGCATCCAGAAGGGACTGAGGGCAAAACGTTGGCATATAATCAGTGGAAGTAAGGGGCTATCACCAAGAAGGATTACACCTCCATTGCTCGTGATTGCAGGGAGACAGGAAGACCAAGGCAGAGACTGAACTAAGGCTGGCAACCAGAATTAAGGATAACAAAAAGTCCTTTTTCAAATACATAGGGAGTAAGAAGAATGCACCAGGTAACATGGGGCCCCTACAGGACAGGCGTGGCAATCTGGTGATTGCAGCAAAGGAAAAAGCTGATCTCAATGAGTTCTTTGCCTCCATATTTCTGAGCACGGACCAGGAAAATACCCTCACTAGGATTATGGACAGGCTCAGGGGACACGACCCTATGCCTAGGATCAGGGACAATCTAGTTAGGGAACCCTTGGAGGGGCTGGACATGTTTAAATCAGCAGGTCTGATGCTCTTCATCCGAGGGTACTGAGGGAATTGGCGGAGGTCATAGCAGGGCCCCTGGCACAGCTGTACGAGCGCTTGTGGTGTTCTGGCCAGGTCCCAGAGGACTGGAAAAGGGCCAATGTGGTCCCCAATTACAAGAGGAGGAGAAAGGAGGACCTGGGTAACTATAGGCCAATTAGTCTCACCTCAGTCTTTGGGAAGACCTTTGAGAAAATTATCGAGGAGCACATCTGCAGGGGCCCAGCATGGGAGGTAATGCTCAGGGGCAACCAACATGGGTTCACTGTGGGCAGATCCTGCCTGACTAACCTTGTTTCCTTTTATGACCAGGTCACCAAGTCCTTGGATGTAGGCGTTGAGGTGGATGTCATCTACCTGGACTTCAAGAAGGCCTTGGACACTGTTTCTCACCCCATTCTCATTAAAAAAAACTAGGCAACTGTGGGAATCGATGCCTACACAGTCAGATGGGTGGCAAATTGGCTTGATGGTTGCACCCAGAGAGTGGTGGTGGATGGGTCATTTTTGACCTGAAGGGGTGTTGGCAGTGGAGTTCCCCAGGGCTCGGGCCTTGGGCCTGTGCTATTAAACATCTTTATCAGCGACTTGGAGGTAGGCGTGGAAAGCACACTGTCCAAATTCGCTGATGACACAAAGATGTGG
Source organism: Alligator sinensis (assembly GCF_000455745.1). Classification (NCBI taxonomy): domain Eukaryota; kingdom Metazoa; phylum Chordata; order Crocodylia; family Alligatoridae; genus Alligator; species Alligator sinensis. The sequence goes on along the minus strand of NW_005842469.1, from coordinate 611,920 downwards.
GGAGAAGTGGGCACACTGGAGGGGAGGGACAGAATCCAACTAGATCTAGACAGGTTACAGAGGTGGGCGGATGAGAATAGAATGGAATTCAATGCAGGCAAGTGCAAGGTGCTGCATCTAGGGAGAAGGCCTGCAACATACCTATAGGCTGGGAAACACCCTTCTCAACAACACAGTGGCTGAAAGGGATCTTGGAGTCATTGCTGACTCCAAAATGGACATGAGCTGCCAATGCGAGGAAGCAGTCAGTAGGGCTAACCGCACCTTGCCATGCATCTACAGATGCATCACGAGCAGGTCCAGGGAGGTGATCCTTCCCCTCTATGTGGCGCTGGTCAGGCTGCAGTTGGAGTACTGTGTCCAGTTCTGGGTGCTGCACTTCAAGAGGGATGTGGCTAACCTTGAGAAAATCCAGAGGAGAGCCACTCACATGGTTGGGGCAGCAGGCCAGGCCCTATGAAGATAGACTAAAGGGCCTGAATCTATTCAGCCTCCACAAGAGGGGATCTGGTGGCCATCTATAAACTCACCGGGGGGGACCAGTGGAAAACAGGTGAGGCTCTGTTCCCCCGGGTACCACCTGGGATAACAGGGAATAATGGCCACAAATTGATTGAGAGTAGGTTCAGGCTTGATATCAGGAGGCATTACTTTACGGTTAGGGCTGCCAGGCTCTGCAATGGGCTCCCAAGGGAGGTGGTGCTCTCCCCTAACTTGGGGTCTTCAAGAGGAGGTTGGATAAATATCTGGCTGGGGTATTATGATCCCAGCACTCATTCCTGCCCAGGGCAGGGGGTTGGACTTGATGATCTGTTCAGTTTCCTTCCGACCCTAGAAACTATGAAACATTGTCATAGGTCAGCTAAGGAAGTTCAGGCTGGATGAATGGACTGTAAGGTAGATAGAAAACTGGCTGTAGCATCAGGTTTGTAGAGTAGTAATTAATGGTTTGATGTCTGGTTGGCAACCGGTATCAAGTGAAGTGCCGTAGAAGTCAGTTTTGTCCAATGTCTTCATTAATGACCTGGAAGATAGCATAGACGGCACCCTCAGCAAGTTTGCAAATGACATCAAGCTGTGGGGAGTAGTAGATATGCTGGAGGGTCGGCCTACGATTCAGAGTGACCCAAACAAATTGGAGGATTGGACCAAAAGAAATATGAGGTTCAACAAAGACAAGTGTAAAGTCCTGCACTTAGGACAGAACAATCCCATGCACTGCTACAGGCTGGGGGCTGACTGGCTGGGCAGGAAAAAGACTTGGGGGTTACAATGGTATAATATTTCAATAAGCTAAATATGAGTCAACAGCATGTCCTTGTTGTGAAGATGGGTAAGAGCATACTGTGCTGCATTGGTAGGAGTGTTGCCAGCAGGTCAAGGGAAGTGATTATTCCCATCTATTCACCACTGGTGAGGAGGGAACTAGGCTTATTTAGTCTAGAGAAGAGGAGAATGGGAGGGGATTTAATAGTAGCCTTCAGTTACCTGAAGGGGGGTTTGAAGGAGGATGGAACTAGACTGTTCTTAGTGGTGACAGATGACAGAACAAGGAGCAACAGTCTCAAGCTCCAGCAAGGGAAGTTTAGGTTAGATATTAGGAAGAATTTCCTCACTAGGAGGGTAGTAAATCACTGGAACAGGTTATCCAGAGAGGTATCCTTGGAGGTTTTTAAGACAGCTAAACAAAGCCTTGCCTGGGATGATCTAGTTGGGGATGGTCCTGCTTTGACCAGGGGGTTGGACTAGATGAACTCCTGAGATCCCTTCGAACCCTAATTTTCTATGATTCTGTGATAAAGAATGAAGCCCCAAAATGGACACATAGTAGACCATGGTACTACAAGTTCCCCATATAATGCCTCAGCAACTTTGTCTACGTGCTAACTTGGAATGAAACATCTTTAAAGTAGTTCATCTTCCAGACCCAGTCTGTCAGGTATAATATAATCTTTTCTCCATTTTAGGACCAACAACTAATTTAATAGAGCCAATAAATAGCCAAATGAATGAAAACTTTCAGTCATTAGTACAGCTGATGAGAATGTTCCATATAGAAAATGGAAAATATGTTTCATGTCAAAAATATTGTTCTATCAACACTTGTTCTATCAACAATTGATTGTTCTCACAGTGTGCTTGTTTTATTTTCGCTGTTTCCAATTTTAATTTTTTTGGATATTCACGGTGCAACTTTAGTTCATCAGCTTTTTTATAACATTTCATTGACCAAATATGAATAGCTATCCAATCCCAAAAGACTCCCAATACTCATTTAAACCCATGAATAAGTCCAGTATTTTCCAATCTGTTATGCTTCATATCATTTGTTCACGTCTACTTCAATTTCTAGTCATCCCATCTAAAATATATCAGTTTGTTAAGATAAAAGGCTGTCCTGATCTACTGGTAGTTTATGGATCATAAGAACAAAAATATAATAATATAAATTTGACAAGGAGAAGAAAACGGTTTCATCTATATTCAGAAAAGAGTGAAATGCTCAATGGAATCAACAGTTGCAGGATTCAAGAGCATGCTGTAGAGAAAAAGCATGAAATAGTTATATACATTGGTATAATACAGGATTTCTTTAATAGGATTCATTCTGAAATACAAGAGGATGAAATACCATACCTCTGTCTGCACCATGGACATCCTATAAGACCGCATGTCAGACACCAGTCCTAATATATCTACAAACTCGTGATCGTGAATGTGCTGTAAGAGCCGATCCAATGCTATAAAGGTTCCCGTCCGTCCCACGCCAGCACTGTAACACACATCATCATCACAAGTTACCACTTTTTATGGGGATACTTAGGAAACACTGAGTTTGCAGGTGCAGAAAGCAAATGCCATCCTGCAGTTTGGAATGAAGGCATCATTTATGATGGAAAAAGTGTATAATTTAGAGTTTTAAAATATCTAATATATGCTGCACAGTACCCCATGTGTCCCTTATAAAGGACGCACAGAACTAATAGATTTGCAATCATTTCACCCTTTTAAAGTAAATACACAGAAAGAACTGATAAATGCATGATCTTTATAGGCTACAGAAATTGGATTTTGAGAGAGCCTGGGCCCAATCAGTCTCCTCTTCACCTTGCCCAAGGTTAGGAGCAAGGTGATAGAAAGGTTCAGGTGCCTTGCTCTGGCTAAGGAAGAATGAGTGCAAACCCTGCTCTGGGTTTGTGCTAAAGACTGACATTTGTAAATCAGGGCCTGGGGAGTCCAGGAAGACTGGATATGATGCTGGCTATAGAAACTGGTAATCCCTGACCACAGTGGCCTAATGGTGTGCTAGGCTCAGGTGGATCTTTGATCTCTCTCTGCTGCATTCTATTGTCCCATCATCTTCTTCCCATTCTCAGTTTATTAATGCTACCCTTTTTTCTTAACAATGAGGAAAAGAATAACATTAGGTCTTTTGGAATTCACAGGTACAGCTTGCATAGTTTATTGTGCTTACTAAAAAAGGACTCTATGAAGTAGAACCTGTTGTTCTACACAGCTTGGTTTCACAATCTCCACAAAGTCAACACACTTCCTGTTAAAGAAAAACATTGTTAACAGCCCATTCCCACAAAGAAATAGCTAGTAAATCTAAATGTACAATGGCCGGGGGGAAACAGAGATTAAATGACTTGTCCACAGTCCCACATGAGATCTCCGGTAAAGCCTAGATCTTCCGATTTCTAGTTTAAAGCCTATATACACTGGACTATTCAGCAACCTCCCTCTGCACCCTCCCTCCCCCCCCACCCCGCCTTCTTCCCCAGCCCCACTCTAAAAAATGAATTATGAACAAAGAAATAAAAAATCTCTATTCTAATTAAAGGTGTCTTCAGACAGACTATATAGGCAGACACAATGGAACTATAGTAGTCTTGGGACATTGGAAGGACATTTATTGTAAAATAATCCCAACTTTGTTCACTTACTCCTGCAGTGACAGAAGAGCAGTCAAGGC
>NW_005842469.1:605019-607934 GCF_000455745.1 Alligator sinensis | reverse complement strand
TCCAGTGCAGAAACATATCCTTAGATCATGTGGACCTGTTGTGCAGAAGGTACCATGATCCAGGACACCTACTCCAGGAACATGAGATGGCTTCCAATAGGATACACTGCTTTGAACTCAGATTTTACCTCAGACTTCTAGTGGACAAGTATGTCTATGCTTAAGATATTAAGGACGAGTTCTCCTTCTATCAGAAAATATACCTAACTTCATGTAAATGCCTAGCTCTTTATTTTATTTTTGGTGGCTGAAATTAGTTCTTTATAGCTACAATTTCAATCCTTAGTGTATTTGTACCACTTCACTTTATCAGCTTCTTCATGAAACCATTAAAAGCCTTTAGAATAAATAGTTCAGCTCATGGTAGCTTACAAGTTGTTTCATGACCTAGTTGGTGGTTTTTAAACTTTAATTTGTTAATCCAAAAGAAATGTTGATTTCACGCATCTGACAGATGAGGCATACCAAATTCACGAATCCAATGAGAGGCTCTTAATCTAATTATTTTGACAGATATCTGCTCAAGAATTAATGAATCCAATTTCATGAATTTCAACAAAAGTGATTAAAAAAAATCACAAATCTGCTAGATGTAAAAATAGATGTATGAAACTCAATTTAATGAATTCAGTAATAGGCAATCAATTTCATGCTTGCATTAAAGTTTGAGATTAATTTTAATGGTGTCCAAAATAATGTATTGGTATATATTATAGTTATGGATGAAAGTAACCACCACAGGAAATCAGTAAAAAGAAAAAATAGATATTTGCAGCTAGTTTGTTATAGTACAGAGTATATTTCATTACAGGTGGAATTATCTTTATTAAAGATAATATATTACACTTGTGTTCCTATGTTTCATTACTGGCACATATTATGAAGTAAGCATGGAACAGGGGAGCTGAGCATAGGTAATGCAATAAAACCTTTTATATAAATCCCTTCTTTGAGCCTACAGTATCTGTCTCTGTTTTGCATTATGGCTCAGTCTTGCAACTTTACTCTCCATGAGTTTCCTTAGTAACTTGTGTAGGGGAGGCTACATGCTTGGCTATTAGGGCTGTGTGAAATAGTACCATTCTGTTTCACCTTGAGTTTCGAGGTTTCAAGGGAACAGCATTTCGTATTGAATATCATTTTGATTTGAAACAGCTGTTCCGTTTTGCTTCGTTGAAACAGCGAGGCTGTTTCGACTCTGGTTCAATGTTTTGCTAGATCAGCCAGGGATGGGAAGTCAGCCCACCCCTGGTGCTAGATCAGAGATGGGCTGACTTCCCACCCCCTGGTGCAAGATCCATAGTGCAGCGGATGGGAACTCAGCCCAGCTGGACTGATTTCCCCAGCGCTATGGTCAAAACATTTTGACTTTTGAAATGTTTTGACAAGCCTTGTTTTGTTTTGAGGCTGTTTTGAAGCCCTTTGTTTTATTTTGATTTTGCTGTTTCGACTTCAAAATCAATTGAAACAAAATGGCTGGTGAAATTTCGCACAGCTCTACTGGCTATTATGAAAAATGCTGCTGTGGCATGATTTACTAATGAGAGGGTGAGAAATATCATAAGGAAGTTGAAGCAGTGTTACTGTAAAAGGCTGTTTGCTGTGAAATGTCACGGTCACTTAGGACTTGCCATCTGACTGCAAGTCATAGTTAACTGTATTACTCTTAAGTCAAGCAGCAAGCAGGGTAGACTTGCACTTTATTGACTAAGTTATCTAAATTAAATATATCAATATATTGATATATAAATTAAATATAATATATCAATATATGTGTGTGTGTGTGTGTGTGTGTATATATATAAGCATGCTTTTGTGAGCTGCAGTTCATCATCTGATTAAGTTAGCTCCAGCTTATGATATATAAATCTTTATATACTAATTTTTATATAAAGAAATTAGTGTATAAAGTGCAGAACAGGAAGTACTGAACACTTCGGTCATGAGAAAGCTGCAGCTGGGGTTTTTGATGTTATGTCCATACAGTATAGTACTAGGCCTGTGCAAGTCAGCAGTAATCTGATCTGGCTTCAGATCTGGCCACTTCGGATGGCTGCCATCCGATCCAGTGCTCCGGACCTCCGAAGCTTCAGAGCTGCCTCAGAGATCCGACCATATGGTATAATGGGGTATCAATGAAATATATTTAACTTTGTTGTTTCTTGTCCAATTTGGATGAATCTTCCAGAGATGGTAGCTTCTTCTGATAGCATGAAACCTGCCAAGTTTCAAGAATATCAGTGCAGGGGTTTGGGGGCAACTGTACCCCAAATTCTTGAACACTGTCTCTCATCCCATTCTCATTAAAAAACTAGGGGACTGTGGCGTCAACACCTACACAGTCAAATGGGTTGCTAACTGGCTGGAGGGCTGCACCCAGAGAGTGGTGGTGGGTGGGTCATTTTCGACCTGGAGGGATGTGGGCAGTGGGGTCCCCCAGGCCTCGGTCCTCGGACCCACGCTGTTCAACATCTTCATTAGTGATGAGAGGCAGGTCCTGTCAGATCAACCCGTTTGCCTTCTATGACCAGGTTACAAAAGCCTTAGATGCAGGTGTCGCGAGGGATGTAGTCTTTCTGGACTTTAGGAAGGCCTTCGACACTGTTTCTCACCCCATTCTCATTAAAAAATTAAGCGACTGTGGTGTTGATGCCTACACAGTCAACTGGGTCACTAGTTGGCTGGAGGGCTGCACCCAGAGAGTGGTGGTGGGTGGGTCATTTTCGACCTGGAGGGATGTGGGCAGTGGGGTCCCCCAGGCCTCGGTCCTCGGACCCACGCTGTTCAACATCTTCATTAGTGACTTGGACAAGGGGGTAAAAAGCACCCTGTTCAAATCTGCTGATGACACTAAGATGTGGGGGGATGTGGGCATGCTAGAAGGGAGGAATAGGCTGCAATTGGACCTAGACAGG
>NW_005842469.1:602100-603459 GCF_000455745.1 Alligator sinensis | reverse complement strand
GAACCGCTTCGGGAAGCCTAACGAGGCCAGCGCTCGATCTGGATGTGCTGCTTCAGACCCCAAAATGTCCAAAGTTTCTCCAGATCTGAAGCTCTGTCCAAAGCCTCGCACAGCCCTATATAGTACTATGTTTCGTTTCGGTTTTGAATTTGGTTCTTTTGGAGGACAGTGATTTGTTTCAGTGTTTCAGATTGCTGTTCCATTTTGATTGGGCTGAATCTGTTTTGGAGTTTTGATGCTGTTTCAGCACTGATTTGGAGATTCGGATCAGCCGGGGAGAGGCAAGCACAGCTGGGGAGAGGCTGCTGGTTCTCACACAGCTCCTCCTGCTGTGCCTTGCTCTGCCCCTTGCCATGGCAGGGGGTCGGACATGATGATCTGTCACAGTCCCTTCCGACCCTACAAACTATGAAACTATGAAAGCCAAACTCATATCACAGCTGTGTGTTACAACACAGGGGGGTCAAAACTGCAGGGGTGGTAGCTCTTACTGAGGCCACAAAGCCTGCCAATTTTCAAAGAGATAGGTGCAGGGGTTTAGGAGGAACTACATTCCAAGCTGCAAACAAGCAAAACTCGTGACATGGGTAACACTGCGTGTGTTAATGCGCAGTGGGGTGACAGCTGCAGGGATGGTGGCTCCTGCTGTGGCCACAAAGCCTGCCAGCTGCTGAGGAGCTCAGTGCAGGGGGGTTCTGGGGCTCTGCACCCCTAGCTGCTGACAGGCAAAACTCGTGCCAAGACTGTCTATCTTGGGGCAGTTGATTGTCTGTATTGAGTCTTTCCTCTCCTTAGCCTGGTTTTGTAGGTGCTAATTGCTGCTCGTTAAGTCATTATGTAGTAGCCAGGTCCTGTGTATTTAACTGGTCCCTGGTCCCTGAGTGACTCATGATTGATTGATTGGTAACTGGGAACACAGCAGCTTAGGAGCCAGGCCTGCAGCAGTCTCCCCCCTCCCCGCCCCAAGACAGACACAGTCAGTCCCACAAGCACCCATGGCACAAGTTTTGGTTGTCTGCAGCTTGAGGGGCAGTTCCCCCCAAACCCCTACACCAATCTTCTTGAAACTTGGCAGGCTTTGTGGCCTCAATAAGAGCTACCATCCCTGCAGTTTTCACTCTGCTATGTTGTCAAGCCTAGACATGACATGAGTTTTGCTTTCAAGATTTGAGGTGCAGTTCCCCCCAAATCCCTATACCAATCTTCTTGAAACTTGGCAGGCTTCATACTCTCTGCCATCCCTGAAAATGTCATCCAAATCAGACAAAAAATCCAAAAGTTATAGATATTTTATTGTTTCCCCATTATACACTATGGCCAGATCTTAAAGTTGGCTCCGAGGCAGCTCTGAACCGCCTC
>NW_005842469.1:601714-602090 GCF_000455745.1 Alligator sinensis | reverse complement strand
GAACCGCTTCGGGAAGCCTAACGAGGCCAGCGCTCGATCTGGATGTGCTGCTTCAGACCCCAAAATGTCCAAAGTTTCTCCAGATCTGAAGCTCTGTCCAAAGCCTCGCACAGCCCTATATAGTACTATGTTTCGTTTCGGTTTTGAATTTGGTTCTTTTGGAGGACAGTGATTTGTTTCAGTGTTTCAGATTGCTGTTCCATTTTGATTGGGCTGAATCTGTTTTGGAGTTTTGATGCTGTTTCAGCACTGATTTGGAGATTCGGATCAGCCGGGGAGAGGCAAGCACAGCTGGGGAGAGGCTGCTGGTTCTCACACAGCTCCTCCTGCTGTGCCTTGCTCTGCCCCTGTGGGGGGAGCCATGGGAGGAGGTCCC
>NW_005842469.1:597818-601695 GCF_000455745.1 Alligator sinensis | reverse complement strand
CCTGGCTCCATCCCCTGCCCAGCCCCAGCCTCCTGGCACTTGGAAAAAAAAAAAAAAGCAAAAAGAAAAGCCCTGTACTCACCAGCTGCGGCAGCAGTGACCAGGGCCTCTGAGGACTTGCGGCAAAGCCTCCCCACAAAGTGCAGGGCAGTGGGAGGCAGCAAGGATCACCCCTCTCAATGGCACTCATGTGGCAGCTATCATGTTGCACAGGTGCAGAACGACTTGGTAGGGTGCCAGGTTCTGTCTGGGAGCTGGGGCAGCTCCACCCCCCCCCCCCCCCCCCCCCCCTGCCAATCAGGTGCCAAGCAATTGGGGGTCAAGCCCCGCTGCCCCGGGGTGCTCTGCCACAAGTGTTCAGAGGCCCTGATCACTGCTTGCTGCAACTGGTGAGTGCAGAGTTAAAAAAAAAAAAAGCCCCGCACTCACCAGCTGCAGCAGGGGTAATTGGGGCCTCTTGGGGCTTGAGGCAGAGCCTCTTGGGGCTTGTGAACAGCACAGGCCAGCAGGGATCACCCCCTCCCCACACTTGGCATGAACGCAGCAGCTGTTGCATTGTGCAGGTGCAGTGCGGCTGGACGGGACACCGTGCGCTGTCTGGGAGCTGGGGCCACTGGAGCTGAGTCATGCTAGGCTCTAGCTGATGGGTGGAGCTGCCCTCGCTCCCAGACAGTGCACAGCATCCTGCCGAGTCAAGCTTCACCCACGCAATGCGACAGCTGCCATGTGGGTGCCAAGCAGGGGGGCGGGGAGGGGGATCCCTGATGTCCTTTGCTGTGTGGGGGGCCTCTGCCATGAGCCCTCCAAGGCCCCAATTCCCATTGCTGCAGCTGGTGAGTGCGGGGCTTTTTTATTTTTATTTTTTTATTTTTTATTTTTTTTTAAGTGCTAGGAGGCTGGGGCCAGGCAGGGGATAGGGCTGGGCAGGACAGCCATGGGGGCTTCTCTCGTGGCTCCTTTGGCTGTGACTGCACCTGCCCCAGTGTGGGGAGCTGTGGCAGAAGCCCCCATAGCTGCCATGCCAGGCCCTATCCCCTGCCTGGCCCTAGCCTCCCAGCACTTTAAAAGGAGGGCTACGGGGCTGTGCTGGACTGTTCCCGAGGGGATGCCTCTGAAACATTCCGAAACATTTTGGATAGTTTCATTTAATTTCAGAGATGTTTCGGAACCTTCAGTTTCCTTTTGGATTTGGTGTTACCTAGGTATCCCTACGATAATCTCCTAAAAGTACACTTGAGCTAGGGACAGAAATTACACATAAACTGATATAAATTACCAGAAACCAGCTCAAATCTGTAACACAACAGAATTTCAGTGCACATAAACCACTTTCAAAATTGCTGGAACCAGTTTAAGATAAACCTGGATGGATGTAGTATTGGACTTAACTGGTTTAGGTTAAATCCATTTTTTGAACTTCTGTCCCAGATACCCTCCATATTGAAAATTAACTCACAGTCCCCACCATCCCAAGATGCTTTGTACCTCCGCTGCAACCCCCCCACCCCAGCCCTTGTAGGGTGGGCAGGTTAACCTTGAGCCCAAGCTGTTTGTTCCAGCTGAGCAGGGAGGCATGCTCTAGAGCCCCCAGCTTCTGACCTGAACAGCTGCAGGCATGTGGCTGCGTTTCCAGAATCAAAAGTGAATGTCTGTTCACTTGCTTATCTTCCCAATCTACACAGCTTAGACTAACCTGCAAAGATTGAATTGATTTGGCCCCGGGCTTTTGGACCATCTGTACTTAGCTCTACACATTGCGAGTTGAAATCAAAGGTGTTTTTTAAGTGGAGTTGGATCAGAAATCAGTTTGGTATACACACAATCATTGAAAACAGCTGCTGTTTTCAGAGAAGTCAAGAAGTGTGCTAGCAAAAGATCAGATGACACACTAAAGCCATTCTAACACTATATAAAAATGCTGTCCAGAAGAAAAGAAAAACCATATGCTGTACAAGAGCTGGTTGTTACTACTGTGGCAAACACGGCTTGCCTGTGGATTTACATCCTAATGTTAGGAGATCACATTAGTCAAGTGATCTCAGAGAGATCTGTATAGAATAGTTCCTTGCAGGAAAATGTCCCACTTGATACCTGACTTCCAAAAAACAGAACAGGGAAATACAGCAGAGGGAGTCCCTTAGCTGATGTAGATTAGCCCAGCTGACTTCAAGTGAAGTTGCTCCAATTTATGCTGACTGAAGATCTGGCCTCTAACACTCAACTTTGAAAAATTATTATGTATCACAATAGCTATATCCTTACAACTGGAGCTGTAAAATTAAATGATAGCCCTCTTGAGTCAATGATAATGCATTTGAAAGATTGTAAAATGAAAGAAAATGGAATCTTAAGCATTTACCTGCAGTGTATAATCATGGGCCCTCTACTCTTTGTGGACTGCTGTCTGACCATCTGTACAAACTGCAGGATGCTTTCTGCAGCATTTGTGGTGGGGACGCCATGATCAGGCCAGGCAGTATAGTTAAAATGCATCACATCTTGCACCTCATCAGCCTATGGGGAAAAACAAAATAATACCATACCCCAATTAGTTTTTTTCCCATGCAATCACACTCAATCTGACAAACACATTTATAAATGCAAATGGTAAAAGTGGTAAAGATGTTATTTTTCAAAATAATTTCTGTTCTTTAGCGTTCAAAAGGAATAAGACTGCATTTTTTTAAAATCATGAACTGCATCATTTTGCAGCATCTACTTTCTCTCTTCTTTTACCCCATTTTTCCTTGTACCCTTCCCTTATCATTTTCCTTTTGATTTTGCCATGCAAAAAGGGAAAGGCCAGAACCACGGGATTTTTTCATTTTCAGGTTTCAATGAAAATAACAAAAAATAATAAAAATGAATTTTTCTGAGGGGGAGGGGACAGAATGAAAAAATCACTATTTGAGAAAAAGGACTTCTAATGAAAAAGCTTTGCCATTCAAAAATTTCTACTAGCTCTAAGTGAAAGGTAGCAATAGGCCAGGGAAATAGCTTAACAAAGTAGAGATCTGGATTTGAGTCTTCTAAAGACAGCTTCTTAACAGCTAAAGGGCATATAGTTAATGCTGTATGTCTGCATAGAATGAAGTTCGAGACTATATTAGAGCAAGCATCCTTTTTAATGCACTAGTTCAAGTCATGGCTTCTCTAATTACATGTGCAATTCAAAATATTGGGAGGCGGAGAGAACACTTGAAAGCTCATGTATCTGAACCCCTTTGATTTGAAAACTTCATCTTCTCATGAAAGTTGAAGTACGTTCCAGTCTTGACCTTAAATAGGCTGAAAATATCTTACAAATGGATTTGCTGACCCCAAAACAAAAAGTATGCAAACTCAGGCAAAAATTCCAAGAGGACATCTGAATGGTTCGGGGTTTTTTTTTTCAGTTTTGTTTTTACATTCTTGAGCTTGTTCCTCTTATTCTTAGATGTGGTCCACTGTGATACATTGAGAATGAAGCACAGGAAGTCAAGACTGCCATGTATGGTAAACTCCCATTTTTTTTGCCTTTCCAGATAATGCAGCAAAATGTTCTATTACAGCAGTAGTAGGGAATGGGTTAAACTGTATTTTGTCATTGCTAGGACATGTCATTAAGAAAATGCTGAGACTATTTCAGTTGTCTGCTTTACAAGCAATAATGTTCAACCTCTCTATTTCCAGGTCCTGAACTATTTATGAATTATTAAAGGACCACCCTTTGATATATAGGGCAAACAAGAAATACAGTTTAAATGTGATCTCCAAATGAAGCATCATTATAATTATTTGCATTACAGCAGTGACTAGAAGCCCCAGTCAATACTTAGTCTACCATGGGACTCGCTTCTACCATGTGCTGTTTTGTCAGCTCTACACTAGCTAAGGA
>NW_005842469.1:536195-597808 GCF_000455745.1 Alligator sinensis | reverse complement strand
CTGCTGAAATCCCCAAATGTCTAGTCAGGGCATCATCATTGCTCTTTTGCACTACAAGCTGACAGGTGTGAAAATCAGTGTTAGATTTTGTGATATGGAAATTTGTTTACTAGAAACTGAATTAGAGTCACAACTTTTTATTTTCTGTTCTCCTGAAGAATGCCTAGAAGAACAAGAGTCCATTTGTCAGACCTTTGAATTTTGAACACCTTTTGTAATTTAAGGGAATGTAGAATCAAAAACAATACATATATTTTGTATTTCATCCCTCTCTCTCTTACTGGCTTCTCCAAAATTACAGATCTAAAATGCCCCCAACATTTTAGAGTATTGGTGCTAGGGACAACATTTTTACAGGATGCACCCTCCCCCTCTCCCCCCACCCCAATTGCACAGCAATACATTGTTCACTTCACCTACATAGTTTATTCTGAAATTCCTATAAACCCAGTCTGTGTGTTCCTCTTCTGAGAGCATCTCCACAGTGATGTCCCCATAGGCAATAGGCTCTTCTGTAAAAGGCCAGTAATGATCACATTTAACCTGGAAGGAAAAAGAAAAATCAGTTCAATCAAAATGTATTCAGCCTCAGGTTTGAAAAGTAACACAACTGAATTTTACACAGCACTTAAGCAAGTGAAAAAAATTTGCTGTGACAGGTCTCAAGCTCAAATGCGTATAAACACTCAGCAGAAATGGAGCATATATGTGCTTCTGAAAAGTGGTGTCGTTATGGGAAAAGAATGGAAGCTCTTAGATTCCCTGTAGGTAGTTGACTCCCTGAAGGAAGGAGTTTCAATAGCCTCAAAATAAGAAGATGCCAAAATCTAATAAATAAGATTAAACATGTAAAGAAACAAAAATATGCTTTCCAATAATGTAAAGAAAAATGATAGTACTTATTTAAGCTTAAAATCATAAAACCACCTATCAAGAATCCAGAGACCATAATCATACAGTACGTGCAAATACAACGAAACCTCAGTAGGTGTTAAAATACATTCCATGGAATCTTCCTAACCCCATTTCATCCGGTCAGGCCTCGGGACACACAAGACATGAAACTCAAGGCATAAAACACAGAGTAATATTGCATGTGGCAGCTGTGCATGGATGAGTGTGCTGTGCATGGATAGGTGTGCTGTGCATATGAAAACGTGGGGAATGCTCAAGATCTGTATGGAAAGGCAGGCATTAGCAAGGGTCACAGGATAAGTTGCTCATGTGTCAATTGTCTAAGGAATACACCTTCACCAGGCCTGGTCTTACAACTTTTGCAGCGTGCCCAGTAAGGGCACCAATTTGGGCCATTTCAGATGCATGTGGAGGGGACAGCAGGTCCAGATTCTCTCAGAGGAAACTCCTGCCAGCTTCCTGTTCTCTTCTGTAATGACAGGGAGCTAGCTGGTTGTTGCATAAAGGGGAGCTGACTGCAGTTGTGGCAGTATGGCAAAGGGGGAGAAACAATCACTCAGGGCCTTGTTACATCTTACACTGAGAGCTGCACAAATACTGATCAATGTTAGTGCGAGCTCGAGTTTGGAGCTCTCACATGTTCAGGCCAGCAGAAGGGGCAGCAGCCTGATCCAGGCTAATGTGGGACACGGGGTGGATAGGTTGTTTACACTAAGGTGTAGCTTAATGTTGCTACACCTTAGTGCGACTCAAGATAGGTAACACAGATTAGAGATAATCCTGCCCAGAGCAAGCATGTGTACAAAAGTCTCTAGAGACCAATAGACAGCACAACCTGGAGCACCCAGTATGGTGCCCCACTAGCTAAGCAAGCTTCTCTGTTCTACCCCAGTCTGAAGGGTTTCAGTGCACTGCAAAAGTCAAACCCCAAGGAAATTAGAATGGCCAGTAACAATATCCCATCTGTGGATGAGCTTTAGCTCTCACCTGTGACCCTGTTTTAACTAGGGACTAAACTGCATTATCAGATCAGTTGAGGGAGAACAACATACATTTGGGTGGCGGCAGCATATTGAGAACACCAAGCTATTATCTAGTAACATATCCAGGATCACATGAATGGACATGCTATATTACCTGCATGGTTATACTTAACCTTCGATTTTGGGGGGAAAAAATACCAAGAAAAAGCAAACCTAGCTTGTCATTTTTACACAGCTAAAATTGTTGATGCCCCAGTTATTAAAACACCAGTAACATATACTTGTGCTTTGGTCATGTTGATGACTATACGTAAAGTAGATACTAACTTGGGATTACCAATTTATTACAGAAAGTCTAGGAAAGAGCCATTTGATAGTGACAATTTTACATTTGCTACCAGCCTGGATTCAAAACATGAATAGTTCCCTGGACAATTTAGTTTATAGTTAGACTTTTTAAATATTCTCATTGAACCTTAATAATTTTAAATGATATGTATTTACCACTGTAGTCAGCTGTACATCTGCTAATGGTATTAGTGATAAGACCAAGGTCAACTGACAGGTGCGACTACACAAGAACTTCAGGAAACTCATGTGTAGATGCAGAATTATATCTGTACTTTCTACCCATCACCATGAAGTTTTGCACCAGGGCTACTTTTTTGAAGATGTTTAATCATTACAATAATTTACTTATATTCCAGTATTAACCAGATAGAATAGACATGCAATTGCACCAAGTACAAGAAAAAAACATGGTCTCAATCCAGAAAAAAACCCGATAAACTATGAGTTTAACTTAGGGTCTCCCATTGATTTTGCTGGGAGTTTTGGAGGATAATGACTTTGAAGATCTTGTGTTATCACTGTTGGTGTTGAAAAGAACACAAAAAACCCACAGATATTTATTATTTCCTTTCAAGATGCACATAGGATTAAGTTACGTACCCTTCTTTTTTCATTACATTGAGTGAGCATAACAATAATTTGTGATTTTTGCTGGAGGACCATCTTCCAAAAATCATTCCTTGTTTCTGGCAATGGCCCCTGGGTTGCAATATATTCCTGTGGTGAGTTGTAGCCCTAAAAAACAGTTGCAATTTAATATACTTCATTTCACAAGCCCTTCAGAACATATGTTTTCCTGAGTGTATTATTTCTCTGTGTGCGCCTGTATATATGTATGTGTAGGTAATATGCGTACACACATCTTTTAAAGCTATGTTTTGAATGTTTAAAAAAATCAGTTTATACTTCAAGCAAATTTCCAGTAATTAGAGTCTATACCTGGACACTTATAACAAATACATAATTTTTCCATGTATAGAATCTAATTATTGGGTTGTCTTATATTCAAGACTATTTTATAGTTGTGTAAATATGTTAATTCAGTGCATTTTTGTAGATCAAAACATTTCTAAGGAGGTTGAGGCCAATTACTATAGGATAACCTGAAAACTGAAGTTCTTCACTGACAAAAGGTAAAACTGACCTAGTAAATTCAGTCCAAAGTGAAAGAAGTGTAAACATTAAACAATGAAAATAAATTCAGGAGTTTAATAATTTAAGTTTCTGTTAGGTGCCCAAGTCCTTATACTTTGCTTATTCCACCATTTAAATTAAGCAGCACCTATGATTATTTTAATATGGAATTGAATGGAAGGGGTTGGTCTGCTGAGCTGTGATGAGGGAGAATGTAAATATATATTTGCTACATCATGGTTTAACTCAGTAAAAAAAATCCTTAAATCTTATGCCTAAAACAGTGTCTTATTCTAACAGCCATAAGCTTAAAAGCTCATCAAGCAGTTTAAATTTATTAAGCCTGAAATGCATTTGAAACAAATTGTACCTATTCCTATCCCTCTGCCAGCTTGTAAAGACTTTTGGCACATTTATTGTAGAAAAGACACAGTGTAAATAATACAAGATGCACCGAGATACTATTTTAGCTTCTGGTAGTTAACAGCATTTCCTGATCTTTGTTAGGAGAGCTGAGTTTGGAAGGTTACTCATGTCCTTAAAGATTGGAAAAAATATGAAAGATACATTCAAGACACAGTGTGTTCCTATATAAATTGGGCTATGGCTATGCCAGACTATAATTTACATATAATTTTGTTTTGTATGGAGTATATAGAGTTGTGGTACATTTTTATGTCCACCACCAACAAAAAAATCATCTTTAATCCTAGGATTTTAGACGAAACTGCTATGAGTTAAGCAGTAGGAGAGCAATCATCAAGATAACCCAAAACTAACATATTAGGTCTGTAAGATAAACTGGGAAAAATATTTTTATTTGTAATATAATTGCCAGCAAAATTAAATAAATCTAGTGTCAAACCCTGGAGGCTGAATGAGTGGTGCTAGCATGGTCCACAGGATGGATCAGGTCCATGGACCTCCCTATTCCCCATCCCTTTCCCCGCATGTTGGATCTAGTGCAAACGGTGTTTTCTCATAGATTCATAGATGTTAGAGTCGGAAGGGACCTCAGTAGGTCATCGAGTCTGACCTCCTGCCCTGGGCACCCTCCTCCCAACCCAATACAGGATTGTGCCACACACCTGCTCCAGCTACCTGGGGACCTGCGCTGCATGTGACGCCCATTCTTGCCAGTCCAAGAACCATACTGCACAGTGCCCTCCCAGCTGGTCCAGGATATGTGCTATATGCAGCCTGGACTGGATGGGAGCAAGGTTCCTGCATGAGGAATGGGTCACCAACTAGGGGGCAGGCACCATTTGTGCTATGAGTCCTAGAGTGGGTGCCACATATAGGGCAGATCCCAGAGTGGGTGCCAGGTGGTGCACATCCCAGACCCTGTATGCAGAGCTGTTCCAGCAGCATGTTGGTCAGCTTAAACCCACACTGGGGGCTTAAACAGCACTGGGGGCCAGATGATGGGGCTCCATGGGCTGGATCTTTGATATCCTTGATCTAAGGCATAAGAATGCAGTTGCAGAAGAGAAGACTATAATGTCTACTTGGTTATTATAAAATTGTCACACTAGTTTTTGGACCTAAAGTATCAGAAGCATGTTTTCCTTTCTTTATTTCATATAGAGCCCACAGCATTTATGTCTGTGCTGTTACAACATCTTGAAAGTAACTGAAGTCAATATATTGTCAGCACAAAGTGGTGGTGTTGATTCAGCAACAAATAATGCTTTTCGCTTTTAATACTGAAACAAGTGTCTTGTGTGAAGCTATGTGGCAATGAGCTGCTGGAGCCATTTCAGCTGAGAACTATAAACACAGAAATGCTAGCTATTTGCAGTTATTCAAGAAACCGCAGCACTTTTCACTTGGCAAAATTCCATTGTATAGCATTACACTCCCCATATAGTTTCTGCTGAATGCAGTGTTCTTCATTTCTTCCCTAAAACTCTTATGAAGTATTGCAATGAGCTGTTAAACTGCTGGTCCACACAGCAGAGGGAATAAGCCATGTGCAGAATGGCACTTGGGTCAGAGCAGTGCAAATGGAAGCCATCTTTGCAACCATCTGTGCTATGTGCATCTTGCCTAGACTTTGACAGTGGGGCTCACTGCCTTTATTTCTGATAGATTAAAGTATTGTGAAAGATCCTCCACAGTCTGAGAACAGCAGTTTAGAATTTAACCTTTCCCCTTGGGCTCCAAACAATTTCCTCCCAGCTATACTGGGATGCGTGTAACTCTGGCAAAATTTACTTCATGAAATAGGTTACGAGGCTGATGAAAAGTGCTATTCACAAAAGACAAAAATGAGTCAAGCTGCAATAGGCTTTCTGAATAGTCACAAAACTGTCAAGAGATTTTGATTTTTTCACCACTTTCTGTATAATATTTTCCTATGCAGGTCTTTAATCTTCAGGTTGATTTAAGTCTTGTTACTTACAGGAATATAGTTGGCATTAATGTAGTCCAAACCTTCTTCTTCATTCATTGAAACTAATCTGACACGGCTAAAGTCATCTGCAAAAAAGAAAAAAAAAGTAGAGACATTGACTCATCACAAGCCATGGAGCACTCTGCAGTATAACAAAGAAAAAATGTAGACAGCTAGTATTCAATACTATGAACAATGTCCATTCCACATGGATAGCACATTGACCTCTCTTCCACCGCCCTGCCTCTTAGATCTCACTAAAACTATAGAAACAATAAGAAAGAAAGGCAACAGTAGAAATGATCTATTATTTTTCACTTTCCATCATGGCTAATATAAAGCAGAAAACTACCTTCTTTTAAAACTAGGAAAAAGCATGGCTTGCCCTGTTTCTTTTTGAGAGAGCTTTTTAGAGCAGGTTTTTACGTGCTGGAAAATCTACTCAGATGCCATGAGTCCCCATTTTTTTCTTTCCCCCACCTCTTCAGAGACACTAGCAGACATCTGCAAACACTGTACTCACATGGCAAGATATTTGTATAACGATTTTTACATCGATTCATGGGAAGGTCAGCAGCAAAATGGGGTATGTCAAGGCCAATCAGTTTCAGTTCCTGTATGTGACAGCAGGAAAAATGCTACAGTTAATTTAACATTTGAAATCTATTTTAGACACTCGCAAAATAATTGGTTTTGAAGTTAATGCTTGTGACACATTCCAGAGACCTCAAATTTACCCACATTATAGATATGACAAGTTCCCTTGTAAGCTCAGATCAATGTATCGCAGACTGACTCTCGGAGTTGGAGGAGGTTTAGACTCCAGGCCTATTCAGTTTGCAGGAGCCCTGCTGAGACCATCAATATTTTTGACAATTACTTTTACTTGAGGTAGTGATTTGGGACTAATCTACCAAACTCATTCCACTGAATAGCTGTCAGATGGCAACTGCTGTTACTGTCACTCCTCACAGAGGCTCACATAGAATTAAGGACCTGGTCCTTGGTCCAGACATCTTCTATATACATAAAGAATGAATGAAAAGATAACTCCCTGAATTATGAAATACAGTCTCAAGCCAGGAACCACATAATCCTTTTGGGGGCAGGTTATTCATTTGATTTCCAGGTCAGTCTTTAGTAAGGGATAGATTCTTCAAGTTTTTACAAATATCAGTTGCTTTTGAAACTTAAAAATATATATATTTGTATTAATTTCCTTAAATAATTCTATCTAACATATTCTGCAAGGTATGAACATAAGTGAGAAGAAGCAAAACATCTTGTCTAGGAGAACAGCACATGTACTGCTGATTCTGTCAAAGGGAGTTTTGCCATTGACTAAATAGAGCCAGAATTTCATACCGTGTTGGTAGTTCCCTTTCATTCTCACTTGACATTTGACTTCTGGACATTGGGGAACCAAAATATTTCTAAAAGACCAATGAATTCATGATGCCTGTGTTCCAGGAAATTTTGCTGTCACCTCATCTTCAAGTTAAGAATATATCTGGTTCAGCTTAGACTGCTAAGTAGCACTATATTAGAACAAAGACATGGGCCTGAATACCACAAGTACACCACTAAGTTCCTGTAGTTTTGCAAAACTTACAAAGTAAAATACAGTATTAACAAATTCCTAATATTTACAGAAATCTAATTTAGGCACAACATTCAGGAAAGACAGAACTCTCCATATATTTACCTCAAATTGCAGAGAAAATTTATAATCAGAATCTTTAGCCATGTCCTTGATGTAGCCATCAAAGTCATCCAACTGGACAGGGCTTGTCAAGAAACACAGAAGAGAGATTACTTTTCTAGATACGTTTGCTTTGTTTTGGAGCACTGACAGTTCACTTAATACAACTTTTTAATATTCCACTCTATGGAATAATTCTAGTTAGACAGAATTTACACAAATCTGATGCTCATGTACCTAAAAAGCACAAATTTGACCCATGCTGGTAGCTGCATGGACAATACAAAGAGCTGTAATTGATAGGGTTAATTAATCCATGATGGTAAGATAAATCCCGCAGTCCTTAGTGAGGCAAAATTCTCACTGGGCGCATCTACACATACATATTAATGAGATGCAATAAACTCTGGAGCTTATCACAGAAGAGTTAATTGCTCCCAGGCACCAAGTGAATACATGTGCCTGGGACCACAGCCCGTTGAGTCAGGTCAGAGCAGTTCCAGCTGGTAGGGAGTTCTGGGGGGGGCAGGGGTCAACCTGGCAGCCCGGGGCTGCTCCTTCCCTGGCTCAATGTGCTGCACAGGGGCTGGCTGGGGCATGAGGGTGCTTTGGCAGACAGCCCCTACACTGAAACATCCTGCCCCAGTCAGCTGGGCAGTGTCTACATATGTGGTGCTACAGAGTAAAAAAACTCTGCAGTAGGAGAGTACTTGTATTTGCAAGTAATTTACAGCAATTCTGCTGTGGGATTAGTTTATTTGAGCCTAACAGAGGTGCACAAGTAAGTGCACAATGTTTACTACAGAGCTAATTAGTCAGCTCCACAGTAAATGTCTCATGTAGAGGCACCCACTGAGGCCAAAAGAAATGTTGGCTGATGCAGAATGCAGGACTATGGATGACTGCACTTGAAGTGGGGAAAGCTGCTTCCCCTCAGCTTCCAACCCCCAAAACAGATAGGCCTGACCAACATTTTTGTTTCAGTTAAAAATGAGTCTGGATGGCATATTTGGATCCAGATCTTGACTCACATTCCAAGTCCTTAGAATGCTTGGTCATTTCCAGGTCTATAGTTCAGATCCACCTCTAATTACAATATGACGATATTATTTTTCACAGTGCAGAAAAGGGACATCACTTAGACTTCATTAATGACATAAAAAGTTCCTTTCACAGGTGAAAAGCTCTCTCATAAACAGACACTTTCAAACTTCATACAATCGGTAATCATGAAAGCCATTAATGGGTTTCACATTTGGATCTTTTTACAAACAGATCTTTATTTGGGGCAGAGAAGGTTTGTAAAATATGTTCAACAAATGTCTGAGCCCCCATGCAATGATTATTTGCACAGCTGGCTGATAGAAGAGCAGGTGGCTCCTATCAGAAGCCAAATTTTGTTCTAGTATATGCTAGCACAACTCCCACTGCAGACAATGGAGTGTCAACATACTCAGCCATATAGCTATATCAGACCAGATTTTCAATTGGTGTAAACTGGTCTAGCTGCAACAGAGCTAGGCTTGATTACATCAGATGAGGACCTGGCCCTTACTCCAGACATGTCCTAGGAACATGAAGACTGAGTAAATAGACTAATAACCTGAATAATGAAATACCGGCAAACAGTTTCTATCACCTAATTATCATGTTCTAATTTACAAAATGCTGAATGAAGCATATACACAAAAATCTTTTCATTTACTTGAAGCAATATGCCCCAAGGAGCCCATCTTATCACTCTTGGTTAGCAACAATGATCTATTATACCAGCAATAACTGCCACCAGAGTACGACGTCAAGGGGAAAGAACAGTAATACAGAGGCATGCCAGGCAGCTCTGTACCCTGGGCAGACATATGATGCCCAGGGCAGTGCTGGCTGCCATGGTACCAGTCAAAGTGGAGTGATCAACAGGGATCCAGGGTTTCCATTTCCCATGGAAAAACAGAGAAACCATGGATTTCCTGTTTTTATTAGAGAAAAATGGATTTTACCTTTTAGCAGAGAATCCCACAGATTTCCTGCTTTTGCAAAGAGCTGTGCAGGCAGGCTGAGTTCCAGTCTGCAAGAGTGATTTGCAAAAAGGGCAGGAAACCCCCCAACCCTGTCTGGAGGGAGGGGGAAAGGGAGAGAGGGAATGGCAGGGCCTGAGGGGCACCATCAGGGCTGGGGGTGTGGGAGATCTTTAATGTTAATAACGGATTTTGGGGTTTTTATCAGCGAATTCGAGATTTTATCATCAGAGAAAACCAGGATCCCTGGTGATCAGCCACTGCTGCCATAATGACTATTTTTGCACCCCTCCACAAAAGTGGGGTCCAGGGCTGCTGCCCCAGTGACCTTCCTCCTCTTCCTTGCCCCACCCCCATGCCCCAGTTACACTACTGTAGTAACATAAATGACTTTGCTCCAGTTTTTTCACAGTTTGTCAGTTTTTACTAAGGAAAAGCCCTGTTGGAATTGTGAAATTAGGATAATTGATCCTTTCCATGATAGTTAATTTACTGCCAGTCAGGAGCAATTTTACCATAACTTCTCTGCTGATAAAATTAAATAAAATCCATGGTACTCTTGATTTAGTGTAGTTATGGTTTGCTATCTGTTTCCAAACATATTATAATTACTTTCTGAAAGCGTGTGCCAGAATGAAGTACTTTTATCTCTGTAACTATAATACAATGATGAAATATAATATACAATATAGTATTATACCACTCACACATACACGCACACACACGCTACTTTTTAGTCTAATGTGACACATTTTAAAAAATTAATATAACAATGTCACATACTTGGTCAGCTTTCTCTTCTTTAATCCATTTTTACTCCTGTAAAACAAAAACACAGCTTTTTTTCACTTTAACTTACTATCTGGGCTAAAATAAATATCATTGTCAAAGCTGAATGCAGGCTTCCATCAGAATTCAATGTGCTTAAGTTACTTAACTTCCTTAATATTTAGGTCAGGATTGTGGGTGAAACCTAGGCCCCTCGGCATTTGATAGGAAAACTTATATTGACTTCAATAGGCCCCAAGTTTCCCTTGGTGGTGCTAAGGAACTGCCTGCACATGGGGGACAAGGACAATGCATACAGGTAGTATGTTCAGAGACCTTGGACAAAATCCTGACCTTGCTGACGTCAAAGGGAGTTTTGTATTGAGTTTTCTAGGGCAAGAAGTTCACATCATGCACCTGAACCTGCTATAATCCTGAGGATGTCAGGCCACATTAGCTCCTGATATACCACATTTTGGTGTGCAGCATAGTATTCAATTGCAGATCAAGTTAGATTTGGCCCTGCCTCACCTTGTTTTTAATCTGCAAGGAAAGCTAGTGCCGCCATTCGGGCAAAAGGAACATAAGGATGGAGGCTATATTTGGCTTCATTGGGCTGCAAGGTTTGGGATACCCCTTGAAACCTACATTTTCCCCCTGCAAGCCCTGATTAGACAAAATTAAATTTCATTTAGGCTACATAATCTGAATATGGGGTGACTTAGTGCCTCCACAAAGAAGCCAGTAATAAATATCCTGCTGATTTCAACATGAATAAGTAATGTCCCATAGATAATTGGAATGAACTTTTTAAAACAGAGACAGATATGCTCACACAGAAACCATGCTGGTCATGTAATATGCTGAATTTTCATGATTCAGAGATCAGTTTATAACTTGCTAGAGGCAGATCAGAAGAAATGCACTGATGAATTTCAGAAAATAACCCCACAAGAAAAAGATGATGTGAATATTCTTCACATGATCAATGATGATATTCATCATCATTCTTATGATGTGAATATTTCTAAGAAATCTCCTCCAAGAAACATTTCAACTGGCCCATAAAGGAGGTGATTGACATCATATCTGATGAGAAAAACAGAAAATGTTTATTAAGCTTTCAGTATTTCAAAATAGTCCTTTGTCTCTGCCTTGGAGTTGTTTGCTGAGTGCTCACAAATGTCATAGCCAAATGGTATGCAAAAACCTAGATATTTAAAACAGTAAGATTGTTTTGTTCTGTTATTCCATTTACATCAGAGATGCAATACACCCACCATTAAGAATAGTCTGACACAATGAAGATCTGACTGACCATTGTCCTGCAATGCATAAATTTATTTAAAGAGCAGTACAGAGTGGCTCTAAAATAACAGCATTCTGATTTGGTTGCCTGTTATAGCCACTTTGAACTAATGAAAATAACTACACATGCTGCAAGTTAATGGAATAAGGCCCAGACAGTTTTGTAGGGTTTGTTCCTATTCTTAGGGCCCAGCTACACACTCAAATTAAAGCTGGATAGAAACAAGCTATAGAGTTGCTAAACATTTTCAAGCACTAATTTTATAGCTGGTTGGTTCTTTTTATAGCTGGATGGTTATTTTTATCATGTGATAATTACTTGTTGCCAGTCTTACTTTCTGTGTGTGAATGCTCTAAATTTATTGCATGATTAACCAGTTAGTTGCATGATATATGAAATGTGTAGGAGAGGTCTTATAGAAGTCACTGGCAAAAACTCCCCTGGTTGCCACAGAATCAGAAATGGCCCCTTTCTCTAATACTAATCAATGTTTCTTCATCTGGCTCCACTCCAAAATTAGATTTGTTCTTTTAAACATGCAATTCACATCAACACATAATTGGTCTCTGCAAGCCATATTTAACATATTCCTGCATATTAAGGAATGTTAACCTAACCTTGCAATCATACTTCACAAAGAAATTACCGTCAAGGTGAACAATTCGGAACATTAAAAAAGAAAGTGTCTCTTCATTTTAGTACCATCCTCAAGAGGTATCACCTACATTTCAGATCTTAAGGAACACAAACTCCTATCCAGGAAGTAAACATTTTTGTTGCATTTGATATTAAAATGTTATCAGTAAAGTGTTAATAAATGATCACTACATATTATAAGTATACCACAAAGATGATCAGTATGTGTAATGAATAATTAAAAACATGTCAGCTGGAGCTCTGGGTATAAGCAGCCTGTTAGACTTAAGCAATTAGCCATTCATCAACTAATCATATCAAGCAAATCATTTATGAATCCTTTTTTTATTTACAAATGGAGTGTTTGCTATAAAATGTGACCCACTATATTTTTTCATATGGTTGGGGAATGCTAGCTCTAAGTGTTTACTGTACAGATTCTAGGTCAGTTTTTGATCCTAATAAAAAATTGTATTGACCTTTATGGAGCAGAATTGGAGCAAGACTTCAGTTGGAGCAGAATTTTAAAACAAATGGCATTTGTAACTGGGATCCCAGCAGGTAGGTAATATCAAACCAGGAAGAGTAGAGAACAGCAGAAGGCAACATCAGGGAATCAGCAGATGAATAAATTCAGTAGCAGAAGCCATGTTTTGTTGGTAATGAAGTGTCAAAAACTGTTTATGGGACAGTTATAAAATGTGTTATGACCACCCCAAGGCTATTTTTTTAAACCAGAAAATGAAGAGGAGCATAAACAAAGAGGCAAAAGGGGGCAGAAGTGGGTAGGCAGGTACTTTGATAGCTGCATACTCCATCTCTAGTATGTATTCAGTATATGGACATCATCATAACTACAAGAACGGCACAACATTGTTCATGTATTAGAATGTTAACATTATTCAGCAACTGCAAATGGAAATACAAATAGAGTCACTTACCAAGGATTAATATAAAATGCCAAAAGATAATCAGTCCATAGGCATGAGGGTAGCAGAGTTAGGAAAGCAAATACACTTCTACGCCTGCGAGCATTAATAGGCAACATACATGGAAGATGAAAAAAGTGAGGAGAGTTAGTAAGACAAAGTAGTCAGGAGATCAGCAAGCTGCATATCAGAAACCACCTACAAGCATAACAATTCTCTGTTACTCTTAGGTATAGACATTATTAGCTTCCACAAAACTGGAATTCCCTGGCCTGGCATCTTGTGAAGTAATTCACACCAGCCCAACACAAATGTAAAATTCTACACCAACAGCAGCACACACAACTGTACAGAGTACAAGAGAGAAGAGATCCAGGCAGTGTTTTCCAGCAATGTCGACTGACATAAGGGTGCTAAGTCAAATTGCTACATATGAACGCAAGGTGGGATTTTCAAAAGGACACTCGAAACCTGCCACACCCAAGAGATAATATGAATTATGTTGGCACCCTACTTTCTGACCTGAAGAGCCCAAGCTCCTGCAGTTCCCATTTAGTGTATGTGAAGAATCAGGGACAGATCTAGGGGGATGTCATGGTAGAATTACACTCCCTTTCTACTGTGCAGCACATTGACCTCTCCCCCTTCCTCACCCCCCAGTCATAAAGGAATGCTCAAAATTCACTTAAAACACTGCTTGGATCTGGCCCCTCACAAAAAGGTCTCTATGCTGATTTCTTTTTAAAATGCAGCAGTATTAGGCAGCAGCTGTTGTTGCTGTGTTTTGAGTGGAACTCAATACTATTTTTGTGTATTTTGGGTGTGCTCCAGGTTGGGGAGCCAAGGGAATGCCCTGCACGTGCTAGCAGCAGCATGGGGCGTGAGCTGCAAACATGGAGAGGGGGGCCTTATGGGCATTTTCCCACTCCATTCTTGCAAATGCACATTGGGGAAGTCCTCTGCAGAGGGATTCCCCTGTTGTGCATATCTGTGCCCTGACATGGAGCACACATCTCAAACCAGTGTGGGGGAACCCTTCAGAGAGACTCCCCTGGCACAGGTATCATACCTGAACTTGCAGAAATGTGCCCTGTGTTGCGGTGAAGCCCCACATTTCCCTGCTTTCCCCAAAGATTCCTGGGATGTGTCTGGGTAAGTGGGAAAATAAAGCATATGCTTCCAAGGCTTAAGGGGCCTGATTCTGCCCGGCAATTCCCAGGTTGTATAGGAACGGGCTCCTCAAACCCTTGGAGCCCCTGCCAAGGTTGCCTGGAGAGGGTGCCTCAGGCTGCCTGTGCTCTCCTGATATAAACAAACACATGGGCTGCAACAAAGCAGCTGTACCTTCTGTCATGGGCACAAATTTGAACATTAGTAGTGTAACAGAAGGTAGGTATGCCTGTTTGCTTTCATGTTGTGGAAAAAATTTTATGGAGGCACAAAAGTGATGTAGGTTTCCCCCCCTAGTGTTCAATCCCACATGGAGACAAATGGTAATACCTCTGGACTTTCTCAAGGGCAAAACTTTAGGTGTCTCAGGGCCTGGCCAAACCATTGCTTACACTGATGTAAAAATAAATAAATAAATACAAATAATAGACAGATTATGTAAACCCCTAAAATTAGGTCGTTTCACCCAATCCAATGAAGAGTTACTCCTGAGAACTTACCTCTATTGGTGTCAGTTACACTACTGTAGGCATCATTTATCTACATCTATCCTGGAGTAAGTATGCTTCCCCATCACCTAGTTATGATGGCCTGTAACAGCCACTGGTGTCTGTTCATTCCTGACCCTGGTCAGAGGGGAGCGGGGGTGGGGTTAATTTCCATCAGTAAGAAAACCGGTGGAAATGGTATCTGGTTAGATGTCATCTCACCATGCCCTAAGTAATTTTATTGCCAGACTTAGGTGCCTGTAGACTCTCACCAGGGTAGGCAGGCTTACTTTCTATTGCACTGTTGTCGGACTTAAGTGCCCAAATTCCTGATTCACCTGTCACATACATTAGGCAAAACCCATAAGTAACAGTGATGATCTATACATAACTGGTTTGAAGAGGAACAAAGCACAGCCACTTACTTTTTCAGTAGACTTAGTTAACATGAAGGTTGCAACAGATGTTGGGTTCTCTGTAAAAGCAAAGCTGGTTTTGCTGTAATTTTTCTTAACCCATCTGCTCTACACTGGAAAATCCCACCTACAGAGTAAAAACTCCCAGGAATTTTTTACAAAGGGTTCTGTGTAGGATCTAAGAGCCAAACAGATTGCTTGAGAGCCCACAGGGACTCAATACCTATGCTGCGCAGAATTCTCTTGCTAAGGGTGCCATCTGCCATAACCTATCTGCCAGGTGGCATGAAGTGGGAGAGCAGTACTCCGGTTTAAACATCTATTTAAGTGTCCTCTATAGGCACTATTATCAGTATTCATGGGACTTATGTGTTTAAAGTTCAGCATGTGCCTTAGTATTTCCAGGATGAGAGTCTGAGGTCTTAATTGTTGTAAAGGATCCCTATGGAGATAGTATGAGTATCTCTTGTGGAATTCATTGCCACAGAAGGTGATAGAGGCAGATAGTATAGCCGGGTTAAAAAAGGGACTGGATAAATTAATGGATGATGGATATATTAGTGGCTATTGAACAAAATGGTTGGAGATGTTTCCTCTAGCATCTCTAACCCAATAAATGGTGGACACCAAGAAGGGTATTGAATAGGGGATAGATAACTAGAGATATCTGGTGGATACTCTTCCTGTTTAGCATCCACTTCTGTCACTGTCAGAGACAAGATACTAAGCTAGATGGACCATTGGTCTGACCCAGTGTGACACTTCTTATGTTCTTATATCCTTTCATAATCATATCTCCAGCCCTCCCCATGACCTATCACTGGCCTAGGAATGTTGATGTTGAGGACATGATCTTCCTTTCTAAGGTCTCTGAATGTGGCTTCACAGGCTGTTTAATCCTACATCTCATTCAAGCAGAGGAAATAATTGGAGCCTATTTTCTTTCATCAACTTATATCAAGCAGGAAAGGTGAATGATTATGAACTATTAATATCTAGTGAATTCTATTATGCTCAATTAATGGAAAAAATAAAGCAATAGTTACACAACAATAAAAACTGCTTAACTTTGGTGTTATATAATCATTTTCCTTAATGGTCAGATGCAGGGGGGGAGGGGAGTGGAGAACCTATTCATCAGGAAAGAGAGATCCTTTAATATTTTATTTGAATTATTGCAGTCCCAGCAAAGACAAAGCTCCTTTTAAAGGCAACAAGACATCAGTTCAGACTCTCACGGAAGTCAGAATCACATGATGAACATAGCAGGAATCTCTCTAAGCACTCTCACAGATGCCAATTGAAGAATCAAGAATGTCCACATATACTCAGGCTAATCATTAACTACCCCAAAAGAAAGCGTTTTCTGTTTTTTAATAACATCTGTTGCTAGTTTATCATTTGATTCAAGCTTGGATCTTTAATTAAGAACAGTGTTTGATAGCAGAAGCCTTCGCTGCCATTAACATACTTCTAGCATGAGAAGCTGAGCAGGGGATTAGCATACACTGTGTTCAGCTGGCGGCTATTCAAGCTAGAGCAAGTGAGTAAGGCTTGTTTAATATCTAGTTAATTAGCAGTACTGTGAGATATTGACAGGATTTGCTGGACTTGTTAGCTCAGTTTGTGCGCTTATTAGCAAAAGCTTTGTTTTGGTCCAGCGTCAATCCATTTAATCCCATCCTTGATGGCAGTTTATATCCCTTAGCTCATAAAAACAGACCCAAACCCACTAATTCCTTTTTCTAGTTCCTTGGCTCTCAACCAAATTTAACCAAAAGTGTAAGCATGATGTACATATTTCCCATTCCAACCCACCCTGTCACACTATGGATTTTAGTGGATTTTTTCTTTTTAATTAACTGCATTTTGAATAGCTTTAAAAGATAGACACTTTTTTCTTCAGGTCATTGTGGGAGCAAAACATTGGATCAGTCAGCAGGACAACTGGATTATTAAAAACAAGAATCACATAATCAGAAGGGAAAGCAGAAAATCACCAGGGCCCAATTTGCTATAAAAGGTAAGGGAATAGGTATATTTGGTCGAACATCTGTTATGGACTTGTGAAGCTATTGATGGCATGGGGTGACTAAGCAATCCCTGCTATTTCTACAGCTGGTTTTCTAGACCCAGGTAGGAGCATTTTGCTTCCATGCATTTCAGCAACACTGAACACAAAGTTGTAAGAAGCATTTGCCTTGACCTTGTGTTGCAGTGCAAAGGAGAATTAACTAATGGTACCAGGTGAGGTGAGCTACTTATTGGTGATCTATAAAGACCAGAATCACTGCTGGATGTAAATATATCTCCATGGAGCTGCTAATGGATTTATAGATCAGCCTTCTATCCCTTTGTTGCTTTCAGAACTATGTCACTGTATACAAGAGAAAGAAAAGAAGCAGCTATCTAGCCCAGCTGGCTTATATGCTTCCATCATTTCCCTCTAAAAATACTTTGTTACAAAAGACATGGCCCTGTGCCTGGTCACCATTCGATGAAATAAAATACTAAATGAAAGAAAATTCCAGGTACAGTTACTCCATCTTAAAGCGTGAAAGAGATTATATAAGAAATCAATACCTGAAGCATAAAAATAAATGTGCAAGGAAGATGGGTAGTAGGGACACAAGGATGGGGAAAGCATAATGTAACAGTTCTTACAAAACACTCACCAGTTATATGGAAGTTTTCCATCTCTCTCCAATGATGCGAAGTTAACAAAGGTTCCAGCCCCACACTCCCTGTTTCAGGAAGACCATTTGGCACAAGATTATTATTTCTGGATAGGTACAGCGTTTGTGATTTTTGTGAAGAACATCAGTATAATAAATAATACAAATCACTTAATGTTAAGTATGCACACTTCCAGCATGCATTCCTCAGTGGAAAGTGCCGTAAGCAAATGAAACTTTACTGAAATCAGGGACTCAACCCATGTCTGAATATATCCCTGTAGAAGCAGAGCACAACACCTGGGAAAAGGCTTCCTAAGAATCCCAAGAATAAGATTTAAAAATAACTTTCCAGATGGATTCTACAGTCTAGCTAGGGATGTTAATGGCAGCAGTCACCAGTTTTGATTTGTATCTTTTCAAAGTACTTATCTTTGCAATATCCCTTTGAAAAAGAGAAATAATATTTACTCCATTTTGTAAAGATCAAAACTGAAACCAAATGATTTGTCCAGGATGAAAAAGCAAATCGCATAGCAAAGAAACTGAATTCAGAGTTCATGACTCAGTCCAGGGCTTTAACCAGAAGCCCAGCTCAATTGTTTGAGCCTCAAATAAAAGCTGACTTGAGTGTTTTTGTTGGCTTATTTTAAACTATTATTAATTGCAGCTCTGCATTTAATTTAGGCTTTTTTTTTTTTTTTTAAACTTTCCACCTGAGGTCTTTATCTTTGGTGGTAAAGTCAGTGAGGCAATGTAAAAGAAAAAGCTTTTGGGGAAGAGAGTTGATTGAGTTTGCATTTGCACGCGCCCAGTTATGTGAAACAGGAACAAACGACATATTGTCCACTGCAAGGGGTTCTGTGAAAATTGAGGTGATAGTTGTATCCTTTTGCATTGAATGCATGGAAAAGCAATGCATAAATGCAATGCATGCTGGGTAGCCAATTAAGAAACTCCTTAAAGTGACCCTTTGAAGCGAAACTGCTTGGCTTTCTGACCTGGCAGGGGAAATTAAAATGCAATGCATTATTTCACACATGCACTGTTCTTCTGAATTAGAAGAGAACAAAGATTCCAGGGCCCAATCCTGCAAATCTTCCAGTTACCCAAACTGTTGGGAGGCACCAGCTGGGAAGCACCAGTTCAGCTAGGCAGACAGCAACTACAAAAACAAGGAGGTCTGTCTGTGACACCACCCCTTGGCAACAGAAATAAAGACCTTATTTTTCAGGGCATAAGGGGACTGTTTCAGGTGTTCAAAGGAACTGCGTGATTTATAAGAGGGAGTAGTCAGATGGATGGGAAAACTTGCCTTCCTATGTCTGAGGATGTGATAGACCAGTGTTAATCTTATGTTCCAAGGATTTTGTAGGAGTTTGCAAAATAACCTGGATAAATTTAGATTCCTGGAAGATCATAATTTCCACTTACCATAAAACTAACTTTATTTCTAAACCAAAAGTCAGTAAGCTTAAGCAATCCAATGGCTGAAAAGAAATGGTTGCTTAGATACTAGGCCCTTAACAATAATTGGCCTGAATTCACAATTGCTCAAACCCTCCACAGCTCAAAATGACAAAGATTGAAGCTAATAATTTGGAGCAACAGCAAGAGTAGCTATAGAATAATGGGAGGAATATTACTAAGAAGAAACAGGGCAACAAAGGAAATTATTTAAATAAGTGTGTGTGTACATGTGTGTGGCTGTACACACACGTGTGCTATCTCTTTTCTCTTCCAAGTTTATAGGTGGCTTTAAAAAAAAGCCTCATCGCCTCACACTCCTAATCCAACCATACCTGAGCCTGGCAATTATGCCAAGTAGACAGTTTTGAGGGGCCTCTAGGTATGCCTCAGCACTCACTGGAGGAGATCTGACTTGGTCTTGGGCAATTTACTGAATTTTGAGAATTTTTTTCTGAATGGTGGCTCTGGCC
Source organism: Alligator sinensis (assembly GCF_000455745.1). Classification (NCBI taxonomy): domain Eukaryota; kingdom Metazoa; phylum Chordata; order Crocodylia; family Alligatoridae; genus Alligator; species Alligator sinensis. The sequence goes on along the minus strand of NW_005842469.1, from coordinate 577,982 downwards.
CTGGACTTGTCAGCAAGGTGGTAGACATGGCTAAAGTCATCTGCTGGAAGCTGGCAGCAAGCACAGAGGATATCATGTGCTGCACAGACAGACCTCAGTATTGCAATCTGTACTGCAAAGTTTCCTGGAATTAGTATAAATTGGGACTTACCTGGCCATTTGCAGATGTTTTCGCCTCAGTACAACAAGAGTCACAAGTAACAGCCCAATCAGGATGATACTCAGGATGGCTAACACAGAGATTACCACTACGTTGGGATTCATCTCAGTAACTATGCACACAAAAATGGTTCTGTGTTATTTGGTTTAGACATTTTGACTTGTATTATTTTTTCTAAACAATATCTATGGTATTAGTGTATATTTTTCTGAGTCTATTTTGCAAGTTACAGAGATAAACCATTACTGGGATTAAGGTGGATTTGGACTAATTGGTGCACAAATGACATCATTGTGGCATTATTGCAAGCTTCATCAAAGCAAGTTTTCATTTATCTTAATACATAAGAACACAAGTCAAAAGAGAGATGAGGAGAAGGAACCAATACAAATATACACTTTAATTCACCTAAATTTTGTTTCCCAACCCTTGTGGGTTTAAACTCCACCAGAGGAAAGTTAGGAACTCTTGTATACCCCATACTTCAGACACACTCACTGTTTCCCTCGCCAGTGATTTTCTCTTGCACCCCTACTTCAAGCCACCACTACCACTTCCTTTGGTGATGAGAATTAGTGTTGGAGGAAGTGAAGCTGGCAGCTGAAATAGACGCCGGCAAGAGAATTGGTGGTGAGGGAAGCAAGAGTAGCTGAAAAAGGAGTTACCAATTTGCAGTGTGCTTTCCATAGCCCTCCTACAAATCTTACATGCCCCCATAGGTTTGGAATGCCCTTAAGTCTGGAAAATGCCAAAGTACTCCAATATCTGGTGCATTGGAAACCAACAATAATCAATGACACCTCCAATATGAGTGCAAAATAAATGCTCACTGGTATAATTCAAATGAGATCAAAGGAATTACATAATGGGCGCATCTACATGTGACTATGTCACCGTAGCACTTGCCCAATACAACCACACTGCTACGGCAAAGTAGCTGCTAAAAATAACTGTGCACCATGTGTACAGCACAGTACAGGCAATACACCAAAAGGAAATACTAAATCACGGTTCAGGACCAAAATCACCATAGTGGCATGTGTAGATGCACCCAATACGGTTCAAAATATTTTCTTCCATTTAGCACTAAATTTGAACTTAAAAATATTCTTATCTGCTTATGACCTATTGTTAGTTTTACAGGACACTATTATTATCTATTTTGCAACAATACAAATAGAGACCCCCCCCCTCGTTTGCTAGATCCTGTACAGCCACACAAGAAACAAGTCTCCCTGTTTTGGAGAGCTTACCATCCATATTGCTGGTATATATTTACAGAAACAGTCGTTAGCTTAAGCACCTCCATGCTAGTCAAAGTATAGTCATTGAACTCTGACATTTAGGTCAGGTAATTACTCACAAGACAGGATTGGTTATGAAAGCAAACCATCTGATCTCATTACCTACACAGACCTGCATCTGATCATTCTAAGGAAGATCCTGAGTTCCACAGGAAGTGCTAATGGTGATTCAATAGCAATTTTCTTCCTTCTGAGTCAGTACCAAGCCCAGGCCCCAGGAGCTGGTTAGAGGGGCTGTGCTTCATTAGTACCACATTCTGTGAGTCTTCTACCCAGAGGAATTTCTCTCATCTGTTTCCACTGCTGCTTTTTACTATGCTGTGCCTGGCTTGTTGTGATTAGACCTGAGGAAGAATGTAGCTTGTCTAACTGTATCCCAGCTACATTGGTCCAGTAAAAGATATTACCCTAGAAAATCCTTGCCTCTGACTATGAAGGACGTTCAGTTGCTTTTTCCTTCCCATCTTTTCCTTCTTGAAGGCAAAGAGGCACTTTTTTTTTTATCATGGAGTCCCAGCCTTGTAACTGGAACCTTATTCATATTTTGCTTGGGCTTGGCTGAGATTATTTCCCCTACAAATCTCCTTCAATACAGCAGTCAGGGATTACAATTTATAAAACCCAGTTTAAAAATGACATTCTCTCGTGTTCTCCTACCCCAGCCCTTAGTGGTGAGGGAGAGAAAATTGGCAGTGAGGGAAGTAGTAGTGGCAGCTGAAATATAGGGGCACTTTTCTAAATGGATTCACACAGACACTCCTTCCCCACTCCTCCCCGTGCCCCCAGAAATGAGGGTTTCTCCACACATCAAATATTTACAACAGAAGTCCCCTTTCCATCCACTGCTGTCTGCATATCAGTGGCAAATAAATTAACTCTGCTTTCAGTAACATATGCAAAACAGTGTTAAAAGAAAATAGAATTATCAAAGTTCTGCTTACCCATAGTGGAAACAGCTATGAAGGCGGGGATGCTAGGGCTATCATGGCTGAAAGTAGTCACACTGCAGTTGTATAAAGTGGCAGGCATTAAGCTGGAGATAGTCACTACATGTGAAGAAACAGTAACAGGTTCCTAAAGATATGAAAAAAATACGCTGTGGTTTGTCTTATTTAAAACACTCTTCAAGATGATTTTGGATCTGATGAAAGAAAACCCATTAAAGTAAAAATAGACCTCCTCTTTAAGCTGGATGAGGTAAAGAACCCAAAACTTCACTGATTACAGGGGACAAAAAAAAAATCAAAAACAGGGAGACAGTTCGGATTGCAGGGACAAAATGAGGGTTTCAGAGGGGCTATGAGAGAGCACTAGAAAACAGCAAGTATTTCCATGAGGAATCCAAGAAGAAAGTGGAGGCTACCCAGAAGTACCCTGCCACCCAGATGCATTCACAAACAAGAAGGCAGAAAAGTCCCCAGAGCTACAAAGAACATCTTAATTGAGCCTCCTCCTCCTCCTAAACTGCTGGATGGCCCACTTGGGCAACGCCAGGAGGAGGAGGAAGAGGATATTTTTGTATTAAAACAGACTGACTGATACATGTTTAGCCACAGCATCTTAATAGTAGAATACCATCTTGTAATCTCATGCCTCCTCCTGACTAGGAGGTAAAGTCTTCAGTTGTTGGAGGGTAGTTTGGTTGTTCTGCTCAGTCCAGATGTGGCTGTTTACCCAAGTAACTCTTCCTCTTTAGAAGGGGAAGGCCATAGAGAAATCTCTGAAGACTAACATCATCAGAGTAACAGAGACTATGTTCTTTTAGTTAGAAAAATCTCTACATCTTTATATAGTATTATAATTACCATTCCTATATTTACCCTATGACTTAACTGATGTTTTATAAATGCTGATAGGGTGAAAGAAAATCAATACAATACATGTTGCCTTAAGAATAATGTGTGTCCTAATTTTTTTTCTTTCAATTCAGCTAAAAATCAGAAGAGGCTGATAATTAAAAAAATAAACTATTAGTAGATTTGTGATCCATAGTCATGGGTTAATGAACTCCAGCTGGTGGGCGCAACACTTCGTAGCAAACTCAGAGTGTATGAGTTTTGCAAGAATTTCACAAACCTTATGACCCTTCATAGTCCTCTTTTAGCTATATAAGGGCCTCCGTTGTGCTGCAATTCTTAAATCAGTTATACTGATGCAAATGGAATTACATCAATTTAATTAAAGGATTTCCTTTTCTAGCTGAAAGAGGAAAGAGTAGGTATTGGTATGGAAATCAGTCCTGGTCAAAAAATGTTTGGGTTTGTTTTTCTCTGGAAAATTTCAATGATCTATCAACCAACTAAAACTCCAACTCCTGGAAGGTTTGGTTTCAATTTTGCTGATGAAAAGGGAAAAAAATGTTTGAAGAAAACAAAAACTTTCTGCAAAAACTTTTGTGTGGTTGAAAACCCAGATTTTCTATGGTGGGGGCCTGAGGAGGCACTGAGTTTTAATAGAAAGGGTTTTGCAATTATTCAAGCATTCCTCACCTCAGTTCCAAAAGTTTAATTGAGCCCATCTCTTTTTTTAGCACAGGAATGGAAGAGAAACTTTGACAGATAAGCATAAAAACTGGTGAATTTAATGAGAAATGAGCTGATAGCTAGTGCTGGCTGTCCCTGTCAACAAATCAGCACTATAAATTTACACTATTGTTAAGAGCCTCAGCAGAGATGCACAAATTAAATTGGAGACTGAACTACTCTTGCAACTTTGGAATGTGAATGTATTAATAACTCTATAACAAATCTGGACGGACTGACTTCCACACCAATGATGCAGACAAAGACTTTTTAAAAAACGAATATCTAAAATGAGGGTCCAAGTTCATAAGGCACCAAGAAATTCCTGCTCAAGTCTATGAAGATGCTACATGTTTAATGCGTTTGCAAATCAAGCCAAATAAGGTGCCAAAATGTGTTAGCAGCCAATGTTCAACACCTCTTGTCCAGGGTCTTAATTCTTTTTCCTTCCTCCATTTATCCAACAGTGATCAGTCCTCATCCTTCCTCATAATATTGCCTGCTGATATGAAAAACAATAGCTGAATGGAATAATTTTTCCTTATTGCTAAAACACATTGGCTCTCTGCTGTGATTTCAGTTGGGAAACTTAGGTTTTCTCCCTTTCTTATAACTGATAATTACTCTGCATGACCACTTTTAGATTATGAATTTCTATTTTTAAGCTTCTATAGGAAATGTAGTTCATATCCACATCTGGATTCTATCCCAACGTTTAGGGTGCATCTGTACATGGGTTTTCAGTTCAAGCCCTCCTGCTATTTCAGGATATACCATTAATGGAAAATGCTAAATGCAACCGTACAGTTCATTCTACACAGGGTTGAATTGTGTGTCTACAGTACAGGATCAAGTCATAATGCACCCATGCTACCTTCATCCTCAGATCTCCTCAGAGTTAGTATTATGAGACTAGACACCATTCTAGTTAGATTATTATGAGGCTACACAGATACAATTTTGATGAGGGTCACTGTACCTAAATAGACCAAGAAAGAAGAGTTTTGTTTGTGAAGCTGAGTGAGCATGACTCAAAGAAAATGACCTAGAAAGCACAAAACAAATTAAAAGCTACTATCATGTTCAACAGACATGTTTCAGTAGAAACAAGGATCCTACTTGGTTCAAAGCACTGGAAATGAAGAACAGAATAGAGAAAAAGAGGCCCACAAATATCACCATATTGCTCTGCCAGCTAATTATATTGCTGCTTATTCGTTCCTATTTATCATGGAATCTGACCACCTTTTTCTACCCATATCTTTGTGTATTAAACCCTCTAGTTTTCTCCCTGGTTTTAATAAACCTCATAAAATCCCCAGGTTCTCCTTTAGCCAGTGAATACTGCCTTTAATTTCACTTTCAGTACAGAAGGACTCTACAAAGCCCATTACAATCCTTAATTTCATGTGCTTTCCATGTGTGGTCAGCAAGAGAAAAAGAAAATGTCAATATTTTTGGGTGTTTTACTAGCTCAGGTATTATGGGCTTAATTCTCCACTGCCTTTCAACTTGTGGAATGGCTGAGTGTAGAACTGATGTCAAAAGCTCCTATTCAGTGATGTTACAGCATTTTACACTCACTTTGCACAGGGATGTGACTATATGAAGTGCAAAGCAGCAAGGAACCAGATCCTGAGGGCTTGTCATCAACATCAAGTTAAAAAACAGACCAGATGAAATGGGGAAAGAGGCAACCACATACCTGGATCTTTATTTCTGGGTGTGAGCCAACCTGCTGGCAGAAGACTTCAAAGGAATCAGCCACTCCTTCCTCTACCCATAGCAGAGTCACTGACGTCTGTGTCTTGTTGACAGCAAACAATGATTTTGGAGGAGCTGGTTCTGGGTAAGAAATATAATCTCCTTTTATTCTTTTTATTAAGCTTACCTTTTGGACTCTGGAAAACTAGCAGAAAGCAGTAGCAAGCAGTATCAATGAATTGAATGATAACCTTGAGTTTTTCTTTTCCAGTAGGTAAGGTCTGCCTTCCCACCACAGTATTAGATACTGTGATAAGCTATGAATTTAAAACAGGAAGATAGCTAAAGCATCTTGGTTTTCTTCTCTGTTTAACTGTTCTCTGTTTGGACAGTTAGATAATTACTTCACTTCCCCTTTCAATAAAGTCTTTGTTTGGAGGAACATCAGCATGTTCTATTAATAGCTATTTGCACAAATTCTTTTAGAAGAAAAAGGCTGCCTACTCATTAGCAACACTTACTGGGAGAGATAGCTATAAGTCACTAACTCAGAAGTGCAGAAGAAGATGAAGAAGCAGCCTCCCATAGAAGTGTGCACTACATAGGATGGTCTAATTCCAGCAGAGGAAATTATGATTTTTTAGTTGATTGGAAGTACAAGCCTTGAATTCTGTTTTGTTTGTGTGTGCACATATGTGTAAATATGTGTCTATATATGTATGTGTATATGTAACATTTTTGGTTACTTGATCTGAGTGCATTTTATAGATTAAAAATATATATATAAATATATATATATTCTTTCCCCCATTAGATTCTAGAAGCTACAGGTGAACTTCTTGACCTTCTTTGGCACCCAACTGCAATATATGTCCTATAACTCCCTATATCCTAGACAGCCTTGTAATTTCAAAGGATGTATGTTTTCATCAAGAGAGCATGGGGGATTGTGTATTGCTGTAGGAGATGATGATGGATCTTAAATAGACGTAGTTGTAAAAGACTTGATGTCCTCATAATGGGTCTCTGCATGTTACGTGGTTAGCTAGTATAGGACAAGTGTCGTATTATCCTTCTGACACTGGTTCTAGCTGTTTGTACGGCTCTCGAGAGGTGGTATATTTGGCTCACCAGGTCCTTGAAGCTCTACTTCCTGTGCCATGGAGATCAGTGCTTTATGGGTAGGGAAAAATAAGAACCACTCTGAAACTGAGTGTTGCAGGTGGATGGAGCAGGTTTTGGAAGAAGCAATAGCAGAAGGTAGAAAGAGTGGAAGGAAATAGCTGCTCCCCCTTTCCTCCCTACATTCCTGATGGGCTTACTGGTACCGAGAATCTTACTGCATTTTCTTTCCCTTTACTGGTGGGACACCACCCAATGGGGTGTTCCTGATCACTATTTTGGGGCAGCTAAGAAATACCATAAAAAGGATTTATTTCAGGTATTTTCATGGCAGAAGCCATATCTTTGGATACATGCAGATCAAATCAACCAAACTAGGGTTAGGTCAATCGAAGTGCCAATCTCTACAGATGTTAAGGAAGATTAAACTGAGCAAAAAATGGCTGCCCCAATTTAAATTAGTGCACCTGAGGAGATAAACTAAGTTAGACTGGAAATGGGCTAGCCCAATTGACCAAATATCTGCACATGTTCAGAGTGCAGCCCCGGGGCTGGGAAAACCTCTAAATATCAGTTAGCATGGCCTTTAAACTGATTATCTTCAGAGTGGGGTCTGACTACTTATATTCAATTCGGTTTCTAAATGTTACCTTAGTTTTGGGGAAAAGGGAATTCTGAGAAGCTAGGTTGTCTGTTGCACTTTTTATCATAGTTCACAGGAGTGCAAAATGCTCTCAAATAACAATGGCAATGGTTTTCATATGCTTTGCATTACTGTGAAAGATAATATGAAGTGCAAGGAAATGGGGAATCTGTCCCCATGATTTTGACTGGTTTTAATGAAAAGATGGATCCAAGTCACGAAATAAATCTGCATTCAAGTCCAACTTCCATAATGTTCCTGAGGGACTGGGAGGTCTGGATATCAATCTCCAATCAGGGCCTTTTCTAAAGATATAGATAACTCCATTAACAAAGGTAAAAGTCTGACCTCTGGTGGTTGTAACTAATGGCAACAAACTTAAGTTTAAATTGGATTATTGAAAATACATGGAAATGGGAGGACAAAGACTGAGAAAAGTGCATGGAGAAACTAACATAGCAGAACTGTCACGTGTTGACATACTTTTTCCTAAGCATACTTAAAATCCTGATTCTCATCTCAGCCATTACATTTTTATGCCAGAAGTATTATTGCCTTTGGTATTCAAAACTCAAAGAAAACCTACACATTTGGGATTCTCTTCATTTGCTTTCTCAGACTATAACATTTTACACATTTTAAAGTTGTTCTTCCTAGTCATAATGTCCACAAACTTTCTTTGTAAAAATATAAAACTGAAGTTCTCAGTCAACAGCCTGATTCCAGGAACTTGGGCTTTAAGAAAAAAATTGCAACAAATACTGTAGTCATTGCAACTGGTTGAACTTCACTGATCAAAGCAGAGTTAATCTCCATTTACCCCAGTGTACATAAACACTGAGTCAGGTCCCAGTTGCTATGCCTGGGAATCTGAAGGGATAAGTCCAACAGAGATATTCGTTTAATATATAGGGAGCTGACGACAGATAAATGTAGATGGATAAAGGGCTAGATTCGCAGTTGGTTTGAGTGGACAAAGCTCCATTCCTCCATTTGCACCAGCTGAGAATCAGACTGGTTTTTCCTCATACACAGAGCCTGGGCGCACACAAACTGCAGCAAGGTTTGGAGAGTTTTGATGGCTGCACACCTACCAAAAATCCTGAGTATCTAAGCAAAATAAGTGTCTGGCATACAGGGCAGACTTTTGAAGCTTCTCGCTTTGGCTTTGTAAAGTTGCCTGGCTTTCTGAGTGCCTAGATTCAGTTGGCCACATGATCCGCAGAGGATTTTACTAGACCCTCTGAGAGTTCCCTTGCATGTGCCCAATTTCCACCACTTTGCACCTTGTGAGTGCTGATAGCACTGTAAAGAAAGCATAGAACACTGTCCTTCTGATGTGGAGTGTCTTTTGTTCAGTTTACACTGGTACAAAAGACTCCACATGGCCAAGGCAGTACATAGTCAGGGTTCTGGCGGCCTTTATAAGGCCACTGATATTCAAATGGGTTAGGTTTGAAATGCTAGACAGACTATACCTACATGTGCTGGAGATGGACCAAACCTCCACACAATCCAGATCCAAATTTTGCAGTCAGTCTATCTCGCTATAAAGCAGTATTTGTGCAGAGTGCAAAGCACCCACCCCCTAGTGAGCAAGAGAACAATCTCAGCTTCCCTGCTTCCTTGCATTGATGATAAATGAAAGAGCTCCCAGGGCAACTACTTGGGTAGGCAAAAGGGGTGGGGGGGGCGGGGATTGACATGAGTTTCTTGGGGTCCATTATTGACTACCGGAAGGTGCTAGGAAGTTTTTCTGTGTATTTACTTATTATGATATTTCCCTTCCTAATTACAGACAAGAAAACTGAAGACCTTTCTGAATGAAACTGTTTTTTTTCCTTGTGAGTTATTCCAAATTTATCTATCCAGTTAGCCTTCCTCCTCGGAAAAATTCATATGTAGAATTATCTATCTGTAAAACTGGCAGAGGAAAAATGTGATCCTTCATATACAGTGGTCTTTATGCAATGGTATGCTTGGTTGTGCTGCACAGCTCCTGGGACACAAAGTACATATACCCAATGTGACTGCCAAGATATATCAAGGGATATTTTTAAAGGGAGCTAGAATTCAGCAGATCCATTGTAATTTTCATCTGTCTGCTTCTGTTCAGCTGAACTGAGGGTAAAAACTCCCCTTTTAAATAGTGTAATTGTTCAGGTGTTCCCACTCAGGTCAGTAGCCTGCTTTGGGTTGGAGTCACAAAGCAAATGAAGAGTGGTAACTGGCAATGCCTGCCCTGAAGACTGCACATGAACTTGTAAAACAATTTGGGATCATTCAAGATGAGGTGGTGTAAAGAAGTTTTAGCTGTTTTACTGTGAGGGGTTTTTGTCAGCCATTCAGCAGTGTTTTTTAAACAAGCATTTGTAAGGACAGCCTCTGTATGCTTTCAGTTTGAGTGCACCTGGAGAATCCCTGGCATAATAATATTTTGGATGTTTATAGAACCTATTACTCAAGTCTACCCAAATGTATTACAAATATCAAAGAATTAGGCCTCACAACTATCATGAGAAGTCTAGTATGTAGCATCCCTATAGATGAGGAACCTGAAACAGAGAGATTTTGGTCCACACTGTCTAGAGAAGTTTAATTTTGAGCCTCTCTTATACTTAGCATCTGACTTAAGCTCTGACTGAGAAAGATGTTGGGCTACTGCAGATATGACAAATTTCAGCAGGAGCTGCGAGTGCTCAGTCTCTCTAACAAGAAAGAGCTGGAGGTGAAAACTTGGCCTCACCAGGTCACTTGACAAAGAATGCCTTGCATTCAAAAGCTTGTCTAACTTTATTCCAATCACACAGTTGGTCTAATAAGAGGTATCATCCACAAAAATCCTTGCCTTCAGACATCGCAGACCTTTTGGAGTAGAGTTTTATTTTGATAATCAGTCCTATGCTGAGCAAGACCACTTTTCTTCCCGTAGCGCAGATAGAGTAGTCTATATTGAATTGTGACAATATTACACCTGGGCATTATTCCAAGTAAATCCACCCTTTGCCTAAGCTATTGGACTGATTCTTTGAAAAGTGGAAGGATGCCAGGATGAAGCAGAAACCACTGAAGGAAGAATACAGTTCCACATTTGGCAGGAAAGGCCCAACAGAGCTGCCAAGTGCTGAGCAGTCAATCATGCAGAATCAATGCCAATACTTCTGATTTCAGATCTCCGTGCTCCCTTCAAAAGCACAGTGGAGAGAATGTAGGATTGCCCTTTTCCATGGTAAATTGTCTTTACTGACATTTGTTCAAAATTAAAACATTAAAGTTGTTAAAATAATAAGTCTGAATACTTAGATTCATGCCATTTTCTCTTAAATATCAATAAAAAGGTCACAGCAAAGCACCTATAGTATTTCAAAATTCATCAGTTCAAACAGAATGTTATGAATATTTTCCCCTCTGTAAGCAGTCCAAAAATAACACCTTATATCAAATAATGGGGAAACACAACTACATTAGGGATATACAATGAGCAATACATTTGTTTCTTGAATGGTCTGCATGAGTCAAATATTTCCAAATACCACGTTGAAAACTTGTTGATATTGGTTGTCAGGACCAGACTAACAGCACCATTCCCAGAACACACACACATTTCCCACTTCTGTGAAAAAAAAATCTTTTGAATATTACTGCCTTGGGGAAAGAGAACTTTATAGAGTTTCCCAAGATTCTTGAAATATTTCGTCTGGTGGGAGAAGTTTGGGGGAACTACAAATCCTGAAGACTACGGTACATCCCAGCACCAATATATTTGGGAGATTCAGGTGGAAGGTAGCTCCCATTTGCATGGGCGCTGTTACTCCAATGCCTCTCATCCCAATATGCAGCATGGCTACAACAGGAACCAAACTGCCATTACCAGGATTCAACTGTGATTTTTCCTCCCATTTTTGTAAATGTCACTCCATCTTTGTGCATGTTATCAAATTTCAAATTATCAATCCTATCTACCCCACATTTATAATGGTCTTCTGTCTATACTAGTACTATTGGAAACCTCACTTGTCTCTTGTTCTGGACACCAGGTGGCTTAAGGATGCTATAGCAGAAACATAGAAGGTGTGGAGGTAGACCCCCAATACCTTCTTTTACCTATCACAGAAATAAAAGGATTGGAAAGAAGGTGTGGGTGGACAATATCTTGGAAAATTCTTCCAGCCACAAGCCACTAAATTGGATTATTTTATTGTTTCTTTCATTTATATTTGACAGACACACAGAAAAATGGTGCACGATCTCACGTCAATGGATTCCACTGCTTTTGTAAAAAATATTGTGGTGATGTTATAACTGAGCAAGCTCGTATTATTTGAAGTGTGGGGGAAGACTTAATCAGTTGAAGGGCCCTACCATGTTACATTAAAGATTCAATTAAGGTGTTAATTGTGCCATAAATAGTAACCTGGCCACACATTAAAGCAAATTTATGAGGTGACAATATAGCAAACAAGCCACAAAGACATTTCACATATAACATGTTACATCTTTGTGGCTTGCTTGTATCATGCCTTAAATGGAATGTGTGGCATGTCAGGGCTGACCTAAGATAGATTCTGACACTTAGCTGAGTATAGTGATCCAACATGGGAAGCTCCAGGATACAGGACATCACCGCCAGTGGGAATCAAGTTGGGGGACAGCATTGGGTCCTGGACCTGGTGCCCCTGTCCAATCCTCTGAGGCAGGTAGTAGGGTTGGGGGCAGTGCTTTGACTCTGACATCAGAAGTTGTCTTCCCAGTCTCAGGCTTACTGTGCTCTCAACCTTCAAAAAGCGGGCATGCAGCTGGGAGGAACCACTTCATTGTATGAGGCATGGGCACCCAGGGAGCCAAGAGCTCCCTGCTGCCCATGGCCCACACAGTGGATCCCAGCATACACAGAACTTTAAAGTGTGCCACTGAAGTGGCTTTCCCCTCATAAACAGCTGATTGTTGGACTGAACTGGACAGCCCTGACCCTAAATGGGGGCTGTCCAGCCAAGGTCAAAGATCAGCTGGTTATTAACTTTGGCCCCCAGACTGCACTGGGGACTTGAAATATCTGAAGTTCTGCCTGGGATTGAGGATGACAATCAGTTGATTGTCAGTTTTGGCCTCAACAATCAGCTATTTGTCTGCCCAGGCCTGAGACTATGCCAGAGCTAGTTTGAGACTCTGGTAGGGTCCTGAGGGCCAGCTGACAATTAACTGATTGTCAGCCCACCTGGCCCTCCTGACACACTTTCAGTTTGCTGGTGCAAGGGGAGACTTGCTGGCATGGGAAGAGGCATGGTTGTTGGGATCAAGGATCAGATTCAATCATGCCATTAAATGAACATGTGCCAGGGGTCTAAGTCCAAGATTTTAGATCTAGAACTGAATCTATGAAAAATGCGAATAGTTCTTGTTTGGAACATTGGGATCAGCTGACAATTTTGGATCCCAGTTCCCAGAATCTGGGGATGCTTGGACCCATCACAAGAAAACAATTATGGAAAACAGTACTCTTTCTTGCTGTTAGGGACAGGTTCTTCTCACCACCCTTTGGGGCCAGAGATTGCCACCACTACTCATCTTGATTAGTACATTACTTGAAGGTGAATGGGTCTACTCTCAGAGTAAAATATTTTCCTAGGTCAGCTAGGAAGGGCATGTATTTTATAGCATTTACAGCAAACAAACAAAGAAAAAGAAAAAAAGAAGACAGACAAGTGAGCCATGGGCATGCCTTAGAGCTCAGAAAAGTTCCTCCCTTGTTGGCTATGGGAAGAAACCTGAATATAACATAACCGACAAACAAATACATTCTTACCCAGTTTCACTAGCTGTGGTGTGGAAGTGTTGCTCCCTCTCTCAGTACAAGCCGTCACAGAAATGTTGTAGATATCTCCTGGAGGCAAGCTCAGAACTGCAGTCATCACATTCCTTGTCACCTACGATAAGAGTTGGTATCAAGTGTTAAACATAATTTAAAACAAAGATCTTACCTGAATAACTAAATCAATAACTTGATGCACTAAAAGGAAAATACTAACACCATCAGTGCAGATCTATTCCATATATTCTGTGCGTGTTAAATGTCCTGAACTCCAGTGGCATCAATGGGAGGGGGACACAACACATAAAGCGCAGAGAGAAATAAATTGTACAACATATTTCCCGAATGTTAAATTACATGCAATTAGTGAAAGGCTACAAAAAGATCCTTTGATTAGGCTTTCAATTCTGCATTTTGAAAGTATTACTAAACTTCAGAATAAGTTCAATCAAACCATTTATCTAAGCACACTGCAACTTTAGGGTACTTAAAAACCAAGTCAGATATTTCAAAGAATAGCGTAGAAATTAGTAATGGATGAGTCAGTATGCATTTATGACAAAATTCTGAAGCTAGCTTTCATTGCCTTCAGTGAGACTTGACATTGATATAGAAGGCAAAGACAAAAGAGCAGCTTCCCATTGTAACTCATGACACTTTGCAGGAAGCACCATGAGTTACAAAGATCCCCTGGAGCCAACAGATGTTCACTGTTGGGTCCCAGGGCCTGGGCAATCCAGATGTTGGCTGTAAGCCTGCAGCCAGTCTCCCCTAGCAACACCCTTTGTGCCTCCCAGCCCCAGCACTGGTTTCAGAATGTTTTCAGATGGGGGAAAGGGAGCCTAGGGAACTCATTCTGGGGGTTCCCCAGCCAGCGCTGGAGGGTGGGGTAGGCGGACTGGAGCCCCCAACCTCAGAGGGGCTCCAATCTACTGACCCCTCACTCCAGCACTGGCTGAAAAAACCCCAGACCAAACTGCCCTTTTTCCCTTCTCCCATTCTGAAAACAGTACCGGGACTGGGAACTGGCACAGATACAACTTACTGAAGCTGTTCCATTTTGGAGCATTTTCACCTGAACCTTCATGCAATGGGGATTCAAGGTTTTTTGGGGATCAGGCCCTTTTAAGGCACTCTGCAGCTGTGCACTTCTGCTTGGTAATGGCTGTAGAGTGCTTTCAGAGGCCAGATCAGGAGAAAATTGGCATTTCTGTCCATGCCTAGAGGTTTACTAGGATATACTGGAATGCAGGATTAGGCCTTAATCGGAACTGACTCAAACTGTGGTCAGAATTCAAACTCTGTCCAATCTAAATATTAATTGGAGTTAAAAATAAAAAAGTATCAAGAATATTTTTTCTTATTATTATGTCCAAACACCTCTCCTATTTCCCAAATGCCATTGAAGCAGGAATTGCTGAGATAACACCGAAAAGATCGTCCTTGTAGTATTTCTAGCCCAGCTTCAAGCAGCATGCATTGGAACCTCATTATAATCTTCATCATAAACCAAATTTCCAGTTCAGTTTTGCAGTCCAAGGAGGCAGAAAAAAGTGTGTGTGTGTGGGGGGGGGGGGGGGGCGTTACAGGGAAGAGATGATCACCTTTTACTAATAGAACTGAACTTCTGAACTTTTACTGATGGAAGAACAAATTCTGTGTAATTTCTCATTGGAATCAATGGGAGGTATACTCAAACAGAGAACAAAAATCAAATGCAAATAGAAAAGAAAGTTTATCTGGTATAATCATTGTAGCAGGACACCAAGGTGCCTGCTACTGAGAGCGCGCGGAAGACTCCTCAGGTGCTGGTTCCCAAGGCAACGGGAGCCAGCAAACGACCCACACCTGCCAGCAGTCAGCTGGATATAAGAGGCAAGACCTGGCTTGTATGAGGGGGAGGGGAGCAGAGACCAGAGGCAGTTGCTGACGGGTATCTAAGACAGTAGGAGTTCCCTACCGATGGGGAAGGATGAGGAAACTCCTGGCCAGAAGAGAGAGAACCTGAATGCCAGAGCAGCATTGGTCACCGTGGTAGGACAGAAAACCTGGTAGGCCTGAGCCTAGTTATAGCTGGAGGCTTATGTTTGTGTTGTAGCCCAGGGGCTTGTGTTTATGTTGTTGTTTGTGTTTGCAGTTTGTTTAACACTGGTGGTTTGGGTGAGGCTATAAGGGGATGGAGGAGGCCTCATAGGGGGCTCATGATAGAGGGAGGACCCCAGCCCCAGTGAGGGCACGGAGTTTGGTGGTACAGACCCCCGCTCCATGGTGGTACAGAGCCTTGCAGAGGGAAGAGCCCCGGTGAGGAGGGGCAGCCTTGCAGAGGGAAGAGTCCCGGTGAGGAGGGTGGCGTATAGAGAAGGCCCGCAAGGCCTAGACACGCCGGACACCCGGAGCAGGAGAACTGTGGCCAAGTGGAGGAGAGGTAGCCTCCCTACAAAAGAAACATATCATCAAAGTCGTGGTGGGCGAGAATAGGAGGGTGCAAATCTGAAGCTTGGCATAGTAGAGGAGGCGGCAAGGACTAGCACAGCAACCCTGCCGTCCCTCCTGTTACAATCATAACCACCTAGGGAAATAAGTTAAATTGCCTGCATCAGAAAGAACAGAAACACAGCCAGTGTTTTTTATTTCAGTCATTAGCAATTAGAAACTGAAGGTAGAATCATAGAGAATTAGGGCTGGAAAGGATCTCCATAGGTCATCTAATCCAATCCCCTGCCTGAGCCAGGAGCATCCCTATCTAAACCATCTTATACAAATGCATTGTCTAACCTCCCTTCAAAAACCACCTTGATACAACACAACCTTGATACAACAGAAGACATAATACCCTAACCTGCCACAGGTAAAGCAGGGGGACCACAGCAGCCAACATCCTGCTTCTGTAAAGGTTGTTAATATATGCTCCAGAGATCCCAGAAAGAGGGCCATGCCCCTTGCTACAGAGGAAGGCAAAAACACCAATGGCCCATACCAATCTGACCATGGGGTAAAATTCTTTCCTGACCCCATATATGGCAATAGGTCTTACCCTGAGCAGAGGGGCAAGAGCCTCTAGCCATCAGCCTCCTTGTTTAAGCCCCAGGAGGAGCACTGGAACACCCCAATCCAAATCCCCAGTCTTGGCTACAGCTAACACTCAGTGTCTCCGAGGAAGGTGTAACCCCCCCCCCACCCCAACAAAGCCATAACATATATAGCAGCAGAATTCCCTTCCAGCCCTATGTGGCAACCAGCAAAGCCCAGAAGCATGAAAAATAACCATAGTAGAGCACAGGCACAGCTATGCTTAGATCATCCCCAACAAGTAGCTGTCCAACTACTTCTTGAACACCTCCAGTTATGGAGAGTCCACAGTTTCTCTAGGCAGTCTATCTTGCTGCTTCTTCTATTATTAAAATAAGATCTTATCTGCTTTGTTAGTTGTACTTTATATTTTAGAGCTTTGAATATATTTTTTTAAAATTTCACTTAAATTTTCAAGAGTTATGTCTGTTTTCCTTATGTACAATGAAACGGAGCTACTTGGTTTCTATATGTGAGAGCCAGAGGTGGATCCAGGCAGGGTGCAGAGGTGTAGATGCACCACTGTTCTGCCACTGATGCCACTGTTCCTGGCTGATCTGGCTCCAGGGAGAGCCCCAGATCCTCTCCTGCCCTGCTCCACAGCTGTGCAGGGTGCCAGGCTTGGCAGGGGACAGCAATGGCAGTACATGGGTTCCTTCTTTCAGTGCCTGTTCCCTTCCCAACCCCACCCCCCATAGGTGTCCTCTGCTGGCTGAGGGAAGGTACTGGAAGGCACTTAATGCTGCTGCCACTGTCCATGGTTGATGCACATATGGGGAGAGCTCCAATACCACTCCTGATCCAGTCCTGTCACATGCTGCAGGAACTAGCTACAGGGGGAGTCAGACTCAGCCAGGGACAGCAGCAGTAGCACACAAGTTCCTGAGTAAAAGAAAATTTAGGGGATTGTTATCTTTTTTTTATTCATATAACACTCTTATTCATAATGGGCAAGATTTATTTACCCCTTTGTAGAGGATCAGAACAAGATCTGCATACTACTAAAATTTCCAATAAGGGCTGAAATCCTGGGCTTGCTGAAGCTGATGAGGATTTTTGCTGTTGATTTCAGAGCAGGAAGCTTTTCACAGTTGAGCTATGTTGAGGACTTAGCTATTATCAGCCCTGATTTCAAAGGAAATTTGACCCATTAGACTTCTGCAGATGCTCACTGACCAAACCACAGTTTGTAATACAAAGTATATCTCATGAGCATAAAAACATTTTTTTGCTATTCAAAAAGGGTATAGCTATAAATCTAGAAAGTTATTCATGTAAAGTTACTAATGCTTACACTCTTTTTTATTTTTTTCTTTCCTTCAGCAATGACCATCCAGTGCAGCATCCTGGAATGAGACAGGTCAGTACTGTCATCTCCATAGGTCCAGCTGATATAGAGAAGGTGGTTGTAATATTCTACTGAGGTGATCTCTGGTGCCACTGGTGCTGAAAGAATAAGACAAATATGTTACAAAGAGCATCTAACATGTTAGTCCAATCATAAGCTTCAGCTACTCATCACTGAAGGATATTTTTGGAAGAAGTACAAGAGAAGGATTAGACATATACAGATACAAATAGCTGCAAATACAATAGCTTCGCTAGCTGTGAAAAATGAAAACTTCACTTGAAAAGCATGTTAGCTTTCCTGCAGGAAATTTCACACTGATATTAAAAATTACACTAAAAACTTAGTTTAAAAACTTTAAAAGTTCTTAGTAATATTTTTAATGAAAGATATGATATTTGAAGTGAAAAATAAATGAAAAATTTCAAGTGGAAAATTATTAAAATTTAAGTAATGTATTTTAATATGTTTAAACAACAACAACCCCCCCTTAAATTAAAACAAAGATTTAAATTTTGTTATGAACTGTCAATTAGATACTATCATGTCCTTTTGAAATTTCCTTTTAATAGCTAAGCTTCCATTGAAATTACTATTTTTCTGAAAAAAAAAAATTTGGACAAAAACAGGTTTTTCAAGAGGATGACATCCACCTTAATTGAAGCACCAGCGTACAATCACTTAAGTTTTCAAAATATGGCTTAAATGAAAATGGGAACAGCTACAAGAGTTAATTTTAATCCCTCTGGAAGCTGTTGTCTTAAACCCACAACTAAGCCTATACTAACTTCAGCAAAACACCAAGACTGAAACAACAGAACTTCGAACACAGAATGAGTATGTTCTTTTGACTAAGTATGATGAAATCACTTTTGGCCCAATTCTGTGTTACTTTGCACCTCGTAAAATAATTTGCATCTCTGCAAGGAAGTTTTGAGAGAATGTAAAACATTACAAATCTGATACAGTACCGATTGGTATTTGCTTCACAAGATTCAAGGCAGTTGAGAACCAGGATAGTGAAATATTTATTGGCCACAAGATGTCACTGGTGTAGCTGTCACAGATGCTAGCCAAGCATATGAATTTTTCTTGCATGTAAACATTTGATTCCAAGGAGGATGGATATTTAAGTGATCATTTGGGATAGTAGAAAATACATTTGGGATGGTAGCAAATGTGTGTGCGCTGTTTTTAAAAGCAATTTAAATGGCATTTATTGTACCACATAGTATCGAGCCCCTCATGAAAACTCATGATGCCCTTAAGAATTAAGCATCTTAAAAATGAGGACTTCTCTATTTTGGATTCTCCAGTGCATCCCATGTTTGTTTGCTTGCCAGAATGCAAGGTCTCTTAGGCACAAACTGTGCTAACCTATAATATGCCATCTGAGAGAGCTACTAAAATGAAACAAATAAATATAATGATGATTACACCATATTTCTCTCCACTTACAGACTAGATTATCCATCTCCTTTTTGTGTGAATTGATATTTATAATAATAAAAGATAGATCAGCATAAAGACTAGACAAAAACTCTAATTATTTATATGAGTGAACAAAGGAGAAGTTCAGAATAAAAACTGATATGACCATACCAAGAAGCACAGAAATTTGCCTAAAATGTTAGACTTATAGATGCTTCACTTTCTGATGATATTGGTTATAAATTAGTTCCTAAGTAAGCACATTTTTCACCTCTGTCACATTAAAGTCAAGGCTGTTTTGATTCGATTGTCCTTGGGTACAATGCTTTTTAAAGCCAGCTGTTTACAGCAGGTTCCATTAAAAAATCACTAGTCATCACTTGGCTGTGTTTATAATGCTGCAGGATTTCTAAGTTTAATGGCAGCAATGTATCATAGTTACTGCAGGAGTGTGGGATGGCAAATACAGTTTTTCTAATGGGGCCTTTCTTTGAATACAGGTTTAGAGTCTTAATGCTCCATTTATCCTGAAGATAATATCAAATATATATAAATATATTCTTTCTATTCTAACAGCTACAGACTGGTTAGGCCCTAATCTTCCAATGAGCACTAATTTCACACTGTGGGCACATCTATACAACACACATTACTGTGCATTAAACTAATCTAATATGCAGTTAAGTGCAACTGTCTACGCATGCGCTGGACTTACTGTGCATTAAATTAGTTTAATGCACCATTTGCTAATACCAACATATACAGGTACCAGATAAATGGTGCATTAGGTAATGAGCAGTACCACACACGTAGAGGCTGACCAGAAGTACCCTGCCAACCCAGGCAGCAGAAGGCCACTGCTGCCTGTCTAAGCCCCGATGTGGGGGGATCTGTGCCAGCTGTAGAGGCAGATGTCTCCTGGCCCCGTGCACAGAGATGGGTCCCAATGTGTATGGGGCCAGGAGAGCTGTGTCAGTTGCAGGGGCACCTGTCTCCTAGCCCTGTACATGGCCAACACAGCTCTCCCAGCACCCGTGCACATTCAGATCCATCCTGATGTGCACAGGGACTGGGAGATAGCTGCCCCTGCAGCTGACACAGCTCTCCCAACCCTGTGCACATTGGGATGGATTCCAATGTGCACGGGTCCAGGAGACAGATGCCTCTGCAGCCAGCACAGCTCTCCCAGCCTTGTGCACATCAGGACTGGCCCCTATGCCCCCTGCTAGGCCTTGGGCTGGCATCTGGTGAAGCCTGGAACTTCTCCTGGCTGCTGCAGGGGGGCATATCAGGGCAGGAGCAACCCTGAACTGGGCCTCTCCCATTTGGTGCAAATTTGCACCTAAGAGGGTGCATGTGTAGATGCATTCCTGGCCACATCTTACTGCACCTTATTTTAGTGCGCAGTAATCTTACTGTGTATTCATTCTGTGTGTAGACACACTGTGTCTGAATGAAGCAGTTTGTTTTCATATGACTTCTTGCAGAGCCCAAGTCCCGCGATACTCTTAAGTTT
Source organism: Alligator sinensis (assembly GCF_000455745.1). Taxonomy (NCBI): domain Eukaryota; kingdom Metazoa; phylum Chordata; order Crocodylia; family Alligatoridae; genus Alligator; species Alligator sinensis. The sequence continues at coordinate 557,354 of NW_005842469.1, read as the reverse complement.
TCATGTCAATGATCTATTTATACACCATGACAAAGGGAAGCCTTCTAGTCTTATGTGAGAAATGCAGACAAGAGTCAACATTTGGATATGCTTCTAGGAAGAGGGGAGAAACCTCCCAGAATAGAGAGATTCAGGCTTTTGAAAAGTGAGGTGCAGGAGCAGCAATGGGTGCTGCAGGGGTAGATGCACCCCCCACTTCCAGCCTTTCCCTTCCCAACCCCACAGCTGGGGGCAGCATCCAGGGCCTTTTTAAGTCCATGAATCAAGTAAGAATCCTGTCCCATTCTTGCCACTCCTTCCCTTTCCCTCAGTGCTTAATGTCCCATCCCCTGCCTACCACTGTTCCTGGCTGACCCAGGAGTCCGGGAGGAGTGGCGGGCTCCAGAGCCGCTACTGGCCTGCTCCATCTGGACTGCACAGGAAGTCAGGCTCAGCTGGGGATGACACCAGCAGCAGTGACAATAGGTGGTTCCCCTTCCCTGAACCTGCTCCCAGGGGACAGGGCATGGAGGGGGTCCCCACCTGGGTCTGGCTTCTCAAGTAGCCTAGCTCGAGCAAGGCAGGAGTGACTCTGGTTCTGATCCCTGGGTAAACCGAGAACTGTGGGAACAGCAGCAGTGGAAAGTGGGGGAGGGAAGGGGATATGCTGCTAAGCACAGAGGAGAAGTGGGGGAAGACTGAGGGGGACTCTAACCTGCCTCAGAAACTTAAAAATTGTCCTTGGCTACTACCCCTACTCCCTAGTCCAAAATGGGGGTGCAATCACTCCCCGGCATCCCCGCTGCATCTGCCCCTGCCTCCTAGTATTTAAAACAGCAGGGCTTTTTCTCTATAGTAACATACTCAAGGTGTGCAAAGCAAATAATGTTGTTAAGAATGGTGTAGAAGAGGCTTCCATCAATATTTCTGTTATGGTTTTGCAAAGACACCAGGTGAGGTACTTATATCACATGAAGCTGATGAAGTGCTTTGCAGTCCAGTGGTAATTATGAAATTAGCTGATGCTGCTTAGCATGAGATAAATGTTTTCAAATCAGCAGGTCATGATACCTGGCATAGCAGATTCCTAAATGAGTTGGCTGAGAAATCTCTGGCTTTCTGACAGTAATTTTTAATAAAGTTTGGAGAAAATTTATCTTAGATAAATTCCAGAAGCCTGGAATTATTATGCCAGTATTCAAAAAGGGCAAAAGAAGTGACCGAAGCAATGATAGGATAGTTTGACAGGCAATTCCATGTAAAAGCTGATCCCAGATTCAGTTATATATAATGGATGTCAGCCAACAGGGTTTTATGGAAAATACATCTTGCCAAACAACTCAGATTTCATGTTTTGATGAAATTACAAGTTTGATTGATCAAGTGGAGACTTGATTGATCAAACTTATGTATTTAAACTTTTTCAAGGTATCTGACATTCAAAATTAGCATTACACTATCAATAAAGCACACATTAATTAGATTAAGAAACAGCTAACTGACAGAGTGTGAAACGACGGTCTGAGAAATCATCATTAAATGGGAGCTTTTGTACAGAAGATCTGAAAGGATCTGTAGTAAGTTGATTGGTATTTTTCATCAATAATCTGGAAGTAAAATCACTGCTGATAACATTTATATATGAGACAAAATATTTGCAGGGGGTAAATAATAATGATGAAAGGACAGCCAGAGGGCGTGGGGAACTATGAAAAGAAGTAGCTGAAATGGATTTGAGAAATGTATAGTGAACAAGTCAACATGAACCTCTGATGTGATGCTGTAGCAAAAGGGCTAACATGGTATTCACTAACAGCAAACAGTACACTCAAGCACAGGGTGGTGGTGAATGTTACCATAATGGGGATGGCAACTCCAGAAACACGTCGTAGACAACAAACGAGGAACACAGATCCACACAGGAGACTATATTTTGGTGCGTGTCACTCCCACAATGCACCGCACAAAGCAGCTGACTGCAGGTTTCCACCACACTGATCGCGTAAGAGTGAATTTACCTTGCATATAATGAATTTTGGTTATAAAAAGGGTCATTGCACATACAGAATCTGCAGAAAGTGAAGGAAATCTGTACATGCTTGCTTTAGAGAAACAACTTCCCCCTGCCCCCGACTCCTCAGTCTGGCAGCAGCTTTCTCCCCCTCTTACCAGCTGGTGGGTGGCATCCTGTCCATCCTGCTAGCCCCGGCTGGTGCTTGGCCATGCCCCCTCCACTCCAGCAGTGAGGGCTGAGCACTTTGGAGGGCGTCTCTCTTCTCTCCCATTTGGCAGTGGCTGGCAGGCATGGTCTAGCACCCCCTGGCTTCTGGCTTGATCCACTGCAGGCACATGCCTGCATTTCCTGATTTAACAGAGATTGTCTGTCCAGTTATGGATCAGTTTAAGCTGCGCAGCTTAGACTAACCTGCAAAGAGCGAACCCATTCTGGCTTGGGTTTTTTTAATGTCTGTCCCTAGCCTACATATACACAAAGAGGTATGAATTATAGTAGGGAGCTGATTTTACCTCTCCTACCTTTGTAAAGCAGTTACTGGAATTCTGTAACTAGTCCTGGGTGTCCACATTTTCAAAAGGATATTGAAAAATTGGAGGGAGAGATCAAAAAGACACAAAAGTGCTCTGAGGCCAGAGAAAGTGTCTTACAGCAAGAGGCTTAAAAGAGGTTTAGCTTATCAAAAAGGCTTTTGGAAGGTGATTATTACCTCAGGAGGAAATAGAGACATAAAAGCTCCAGAAGAACCAACATTTGGCAGCCGAATCCAGACAATTCAAACTAGAAATAAAGCCCGCTAAAGCCCCCCACAACCCAACAAAAAACAGCAAGGGTGATTAATCAATGGAACAAACAAGCAAGGGGAGGGAGGGATTCTCCATTTCTTGATATTTTCAAATTAACACCGGCTGTTTTTCTGGAATCATCTTTAGCCACGATGATTTTGGTGTGATGTCAGCTTTCGGAGAAGGCATGTGTGAACATCCTTATTTGCCACCACATCCAGGTCCTGTGAACTGTTGGTAACTAGACTTGATTGGAAGAAAACTGGAGAACTTTCTGAGGTGTGTGTATGTATCGGGGGGAGGGGTGGAATTTGTGACATTTAAAAAAAAAAAAAGACGTTTTTACATAATTTTTTTTTTCCAAACCAAAAATTTTGGGGGGAAAAACTGATATTGTCAAAAATCCATTTTTTCCCATTGAATAAAGGTTTTTATCAGTCCCATTAATAATTAATTCCATGCCTCAGTATCTGCCTGTACCTTGAAAAATGACAAACATAAACATAAGCTTGAGATCTATATTAAACAGCAGGTCGATTTGCACATGTGCTGCATGTGGCAACAGAGGGGATTGCTGCTACATGCAATACCTAGTTGAGAGCAGAGTGAGACTGTGCGTGTGGTGGGGGAGAAGCCAGACTGCTTTCACTGCAGGTATGGTTAGACTAGGAGGGTGCATGCAGCCCCTTGGTCTGCAGTCCCCAGCCCTCAAAAAGTTAGGACAGCCCTGGACTAACTAAATCAGAGATGTATAGCATAAATTTTCATAAGGAGCAGCAGACGAAGGGACAATATCTAATGAAGTACACTGTTTATGAAAGCTCATGCTATACATCTTAGATTTAGTTAGTCTATAAAGTACAAATCCCCCTGCCTTCGACTTGATTTCAGACTAACACAGCTAACTACATCTCTCTGCTGAAGAATGTAGAAACCAAACTGATTTGCTGTATGTGTTGTACCTTACAGACTAACCAAAGGAGGTACACACACTTGCACACACACATGCACATGCATGCACTCACACACATAAACACACTGTATTTACTTGAATCCAAGACCAGGTTTCTCTCCCCATTCCACGTAGGGAAAAAAGACCCTTATCTTGGATTAGAGTACGGGGGGGGCTGAGGGGATGGGACGGCGGGAACAGAAGATTGCTGCACCTCCAGCTTTGACCCCAACTCAGGCTCAGGGTTGGAGTTGGAACTGCAGCTGCCCCACTACCCAAACCCCCTGCCACAGCTTACCCTCGGGAGAGTAGAGTGGCACCTTAGACACTGCCTTTCTGAATGTGTTAGCCCTTAAGGGGCTATCCTGCCTTCTGCCTCACTTCAGATTAACACAGCTCTTATTAACCTCTTATTAACAGAAGGGAAATGGTGTTGTCAAACCCAATACAACGTTGCTTCTGCTCTCAGCCCTGATGGCAGCCTTGGTCCTGAGAGCTGAGTGCACAGCAGCTTGCAGAACCAAAATCTAAAGTATTTGACTGAGACGTGAAGGGGCATTGACCAACATCCTGGGCCTGATGGGGGTGCCAGTTGACCACAACTGAGTATCTGGTCCTGTATGAGCTGTCCATGTCTTTTAGCCTTAGCTTTAATAGTAAACTTGTGAAAACTCTTATCCAAAAAACCCCAACTGGGAGTGTAAAAATATTGTGCTATGCAATATATGCCCAACCATGCTTCTTCCTATAAATAAACAGTTCTTGAGTTTAATGTGTGTGTGCAATGGAAACCATTGACTGCACATATGGTGAAGGAGACAGATGTAGGAAAAAAAGACTTGGGAACACTGAAAACAAGGTTTCCCCCTCTTCTTTCACAGAAATAAAAATAATTTTACCAGTTGCCTTAGCAATTTCATAGGCACAGTAGTTAAAGGAAATCCAACCCTAGAAATACAGCAAGTTGTTATCTTGGCTGAACAAGCTTTTACAGGACTTGGTCAGGCTTCCAGGTTTGCTTTAGTTACTCTTTTAGGGTGGGAGCTGGCTTCTGCATCAATCTAGACTGAAGGTTAAATAAAGTCTTTCAAGATTGGAACAAACCTTTCAAGCTAAGCAGGTTTCTGGCTAAGTCAGGCTTCTAAGCTAACTTCAGGCTCAGGTTAAGTCTCCCAAAACTTCTGCACCACTTTAGGTGTAAGACTAAGAATGGCTCTTTCAGGGCTCTCAAATTCCATAGCTCCTGAACCCTGCCAGCCAGGGGTCAGTGACTGATCCCTTCTTTGATCAGAGAGACATGAATTCAGTAATTAGAAGCATGAGCAAAACCACTGTGATTCGCTGGAGCTAGGTACCAGGATCCATAATTTAAAAAATACTGCATGACCTATGATGAATCAACATAAACATGGGACCATCTCAGAGCAAAATGTAATGTCTAAGGAAACAAAAAAGTATGCCTTAGGAATATTTGCTTAGCACTTACCTTTCCTATCCACTCGTTATACTGTTGCTTACCTGTTATGAAGCTGATGGTGGAACTGTCACAACAGCTCAATTCGGGGTCTCCCCAAGTTACCATGGTAACCCGGAAATTGTAATACCAAGCAGGCAACAGGTTGATTATTCTCTAACAGAAACAACAAAAGGCAAGGAGTCACTCGGTAGAAAGTTAGACAACAGAAAGTGCGACTGTAACTTATTATTGCCACAGTGCAAGTTAAGTCCACTGAATTCAATGGCGCTACATCCTCTTATGCTATTATGAATTTGGCCCAGGAAGGAGAAGTAAAGCTAAATTCTGAAAGGTGCTTGGGAAATGAGTTCATTCTTCTCTGCTTCCTGGAAAGAGGGCAATAATAATACACTACAAAAGCTAAATTAGCGCACACGCCTATCTTGCCTGATACAAGCCCAATCCTCAGAAACATTCTGTTCTCTCTGGAATCATTTAAACCTTGACCCACACTCCCTTTAAGGATGGATGGGAATTTACTCTCATGAGAACAACTCAGAATACAAAGCAGCTGACTCCTTGAGTACACGAATGCTACTTAACCATGGACACAAACATTCGGAGCATGCTCCTTTGTCCATATCTGAAGACTCTGATTGATTTCTACAGCTGATTGAGAAGTTTCTTATGAGGCAGGTTTTTTGGGTTTTGTTTCGTTTTTATTTGGTTGGCTGTTTTTTTTAGGGGGGTTAGGGGTTTTTTAAATCAGAAAAGGTGGATTTTATGAAATTGAGAAACTTCATGGGAATCTGTTGAAGTCAATTACATTTTTTTAAAGATGAAGCTTGTTTTTGGAATTTCCAATTTACAAAATTTTTTTATTTCAAATTTTATTATAAATAAAACATATTTCAAATGACTTATAACAAATATATTTCAGAATATTGCATTTCATAGCACATTTCTAAATGATCATGTTTTGTTCTGATACAAAACGAAACCATACAGATTTTCCCGTAGCTGTGGGGTTTTTTTTCTAACAGACTCTGGACAAAGCCCTAGTCCTTTCATGAGGTGAATCATGATGAATTCATAGATCATTACATTTATGATTTTTTTTGCAAGAGACAGGATGCATGTGGCCCTGAATTTTTGAAGCAACTATTTTTTTTCTGGCAATTCAGGTAGGACATGGTCACCCTTTCAAAGCAAACTGCAAAGGCAAAATTGAATAAAAAATCCCACCACTAAAAACATTTAGGGTGCCTATACAGGTTCAAAGAAGCTGCTCTGATGCGCTGTAATTACAGCATGTAAAAGCAGACTCAATTCATTGAGTCTGCTGGAGCATGGTAATTACCGCACTCCAGCAGACTTCAGCATCATGCGTATCCGCATCTCCATGCTGAAAAATGGCAATGGGGGTGCTTTAACTAAAGCTCATTTGATGAGCTTTAGTTAAAGCACCCTTGCTGCTATTTTTCAGCAAGGAGATGCTGATACATGCAACACTCTGGGCACTTTAATTAAAGTGGCTCCAAGAGCCACATTTCTGGAGCATCTCTATAAACATGCTTAGAGAAGAATTAAGCTTAGAACATCTTTAACTGAAGATGTTCACAAAATCTTTCACAAAATCACGTGTGTCCTCATTGAAGCCAACTAGTATTTTTGAGGGGCTGGCCCTCTAAAACATCCATGTTGCCAGAGGATTAATTGTTATGAGGATGCTTCAGAAACATTTCACTTCATGGAAACCATTAAAAATCTCATTAAAGTATGTGTGTTGAAATGTTACATGACCTAATCTGAGATGAGTTCCAATGTGTGCCATTTCCTTTTTCAAATTTTGAATTATTCTTTTTTTCAAGCACAGCATTGTGAGTTCTTGGATGGAAATTGAGATAAAGGAGCTTTAACTCCCTTTATCTGGGCATGTCTTTCTCAGTAGCATGAATAACTGAACACAAGAATGGACAATGCTAACTCATTTTCTAGACAATTATATTAACATGAAGCTTCATATTCAGTGCCATTCTTTCTAAAAATCACTTGGGTATTCTTCTAATTGTGTTGCATCATGATTTTGACAGTTTAATCATTCATTTAGTAGATTATTTTCTCTTCAATTTTTCCTAGAGTTTTACATATTAAATTTAGTCATGTGCCTAATTCCAGTTAAGCAACCGTAAAGACTACATATCTATCCCACTTCTGTGGCACTCTCAGAAGTGTCAAGTAGTACACCCCTGCCCACCTGCTCTTGCTTGGCATTACACCAAACCTAGAAATGGAACAGCAAAACTGTTCTGAGGCTGTTCCCTCAACCTGCCAGAGACAGGTTTTAAGAGATGTAGCAAGGGGAATATTCTCAGGGAGGCATCACCACCTTATTCCTGGGCTTGGCATGTGGGAGCAGGAACAGACAAATGGGACAGGGTGCTCTTGAGAGCAGCATTATAAGTATACACCAACAACGGTGTTATGTGCAAGTTGTAAATCATTATTTTCACTAGCATAAAATAGTATCTATTCTTGTTTTTACATATTTTTTAACTAATTTTGTTTTCAGCAAAAATAGCCTGCATTTTTTCTCAGTTCAAAGATAAAATCTGACTAACAATCTAAGCATCTCTCTTGATGTATACAAAGGTGGAGGGGGGGAGGTGGAAGGGAAGTATAAATTGCTCTTTACTGAAAGGCTGTAGGCCTGCAAACATACATTAAGTATGTGAGTAGCTCTGTTGACTGAAATGAAACTTCCCTGGCTGAATTTCATGCATAAACTTTGCAGGATCAGAGCCATCAAACCTCTTTTGGCATTCACCTAACTCAACAAGTTTTCTGGATAGCTTACTGAGGACTACCCTCCATGCCAAAAGCACGTGTTTGATCAGTACTAATTAGGTAGGTGGAATTTGTGCTATTTTGCCATGAAGATGCTGTAGCTGGTTCAGGCTTTGATTGGTGGCAACAGATAGGAAAATCTGTAGGCAAAGGGTTAGTGTTTTCATTTTCTTGAGTCAAATCCTTCCTTGCTGAGCACAACCCTAATAAATGGACTTTGAATAAGGATGTCCTGAAAGGACTGAAGGTGGAAAGAATTCTACCCTTGAGCAGTAGCATAACTTGGGCAGGGCGAGCAGGGCACCAGTCCAGGCACTAACTAAAAGGGAGTGCCAGAACCCATCCACAGCTACCCACATGCTAGTGGAGGGGAGATCTATCCCATTGCCTCCCTTACACTTTCAATTAACATTTCTTTTCCTCTGAATTTGGTGTTCATCCATGTATTCAGCAATGGAAATACTTCTAGTATCATGGTAAGTTTCTTTGCTGCTTGTAGAAAATGTCCAGGATTTAATGGGTGTGGTATATCTGCTAGTCAGCCCGCAAAAGCCAGAAATAATGTTACTAGAAGCAAGCAGGTGTTATAACCTTTAACAGTTACTTTACCACTGATGCAGTTAAGGAGACAGTGGCTGCTATTTCATAGTAGGTTGTCCACTCAGAGGTCATTGTCGATGGGTTGAAGTAAAACATCTCTACAACATACTTCCTAAACACGCCAAGGTTGGGTCTGTTCCAGCTGAGAACCGCAGCAGTGGGTCCCAAAGGGTAGAGCGTCAAATCCTTTATTCCAGTGGGTACTAGAAACCAGAAATTGGGTATATTAGTGTTCTCATTAGCAGCTACAAATATTTTAGGCTCAGTGGGTGCATCTACACAAGATGCTACAGCGCAGTTGCAATGAGCTACCATGCCATACAACATTGCTATGATGCTGTAACGTCACTGGGCACAAACGGTGACGGCGATGCTACCTTGCAGTAGTAATGAGCTATGGCACAGCAGCACCTAAAAAAATCCATGTGGCAACAGTACCACATAGTAATACTAGTTACTGTGCAGTCATTTAGTACTTGGTTAAGCAAAATAATAATTGTGCAGTCCAACGCTCATGTAGGTGCAGCCAATAACTATTATCATAACTCCTTTTAAGCGAGTTATAACTCATTTTGATTCATTTCTACAAATTATTATTCCTGTGCATATTTAAACCCATGCCAGATTCTAAAAAAGTCATTAGGACTTCATGCTACAGTAATGATTTATAGCACTAATCAGGTCCTAAGGCCAAATTTTCAGACAGGGTGGATATCCATTTTAGGGTGTTGACCTGGAGAAGCATGAAAGGGGATGATTTTTCAGAGGATGAATGCTCAGCATAAATAAATAAAAGAAGAAAAGAAAAAAGCAGGTTTCTTTAGTGTGTCGCAAGGGAAGTATCCAAAACCTGATGCATCAAATACCACTGTACTTTTGCAAATGTAGAACTCTGTAAAGCATGCATTCTATTTACAGAAATAGGAAAACCTGAAATAGAAATGGAAAGACCTGAAAATTAAGACTGTTGTAATATTATTTCTGTTTTACAGGTAGTAAAATTGAAATAGACGGGGCCAAATTCTGCGACTTCCACTCTTACTGGAAGACACTTACCCCATGACTTTAGATGAAATACTAAAGTGTAGAAGGCTGACTGGGAGCAAAATTCCTCCCAGTCACCTGGGCAGCAGGGGTCAGGAGTTTGCTCCTTGTCCCTGGGAGCTGCCTGCTGCTGGAGTGGGCTCTGCCATAGGAGCCCAGGTGGGGACAATGTCCCCCTGCCCCAGCAGCAGGGAGCTCCCAGCCCCCACTCCCCAGTTGCAAAAGTGGAGCATGGCCTGAGAACAATCTCCTAGCCCCTACTCTGCAATTGCAGAGCTGCAGCTGGGAATAAGTTCCCTGCCCATGCTCCATGATTGCAATCACAGAGCCGGGGCTGAGAGCTCCCTGCACAGGGAGGGTTCCTGGCCCGGTCTGGCGCTGGCTGGGCCCTGCCCCTGACCAGGAAAGTTCCCAGCCAGCCCTGGGCTGTGCGGGGAAGTCTGCACATGCAGCCTGAAGGTGGCTGGGGACTATTCTATTTTGGGCAGTCTCCAGCCAGCTCCAGGCTGCATATGCAGATTTTCCCATGCAACCCAGAGCTGCCCAGGAACTGTTCTGGTCAGGGGCAGGTCCCAGCCCCACAGATTTTTCCCAGCCTGAAGCCCTGATTGGGCAATCAAGGCATGAGGCTTGGAAAGAGCTGCAGGGGAGGGGTAGGTCCCAGCCCCCTGCCCTGGTCCCCTGGTGGGGCAGCTAGCAGTGAGCCCCTGGCTGCATAGGGAATCCCTGTCCAGCTGGGGGCTCTGATAGCTGCCCCACCAGTGGATTGGGGCAGGGGGCTTGGACCTGCCCCTCCCCTAAAGCTCTTTCCAAACCCCCTGTCCTTGATAGGAGAGCCAGGACCTGGAGCTCCCTGCTGCCAGGGCAGGGGGACATCGTCCCTGCCTGAACTTTGATGGCAGAGTCTGCCCCAGCAGCAGGTAGCTCCTGGGGTCAGGGAACAATCTCCCAGCCCCTGCCAGGAGACACCTGTCTCCTGGCCCTGTGGTCAGGGGCACCCAGGGCGAGTCTAGAGCTCTCCCTGGCTGCTGCAGGGGGCTAGTGCATGGCTGGAGGGGGCAGGAGCAGACTGTTGCCAGAAGCAGCAAATCTTCTCCTCTATCCTTACACATATAGATGCCTGCCCGGGGTGGGTTTACCCACCATGCAACTTTGCATGTGTAGATGCGCCCAGTATGAGGAAGGATGGCAGAATATAACCTCAGGGTAAGAAATATTTTCCAGCTGCAGGCTGGAATGCCTCACCCTGGTCAAGGGCTGGATCCAATGGTTTCATGGGCTGCATATTGTTGACCCCATACTAACCCATACTGCGCAGGAGTGAAATCCAGGAATAAAACTCGGACTTACTTGTGTTCATTTAGAACATAAAATCATTCTACCTCTCATACATCAACCCTTCCATGACCATCTCAGGATTCTCTCTGAATTGTGTATATTTGTTGGAGAATATGATGTAAAGGGTCAAACTGGGAAAAACTATGTTTTCAGATACAATTGCTTAGTCTTGCTTCATTTGTCACCATAGCAGTTTTTCCAGCGTTCATCATGTCAGTGATTAATTTTTTGCAGTTCAAATAACTTCAAATACATGAAAGCTGACTTATAAAGCTATTGCTCCATCCTATAATCATTCAGTTTTGCTGCAAAATTCAATGAGTTTTTGTAACAATGAAAAGAAATTATTTTTATTGCCCTGTTGGTGAGAATTCCTTATGTGTAGACCCAAGCACAGGTGGGGGAAATTACGAGACAGATTTTTTTCGTTCTATATACTTGTCAAGTAAAAATCACAAATTTGAAAGTTTAAGTGTTTTTGGCTGGTTAAAAAAAAAAGTGTGAAAGCTAAAATACATGCACAAATATGGGGAATCTGTGAAATGTATCCAAAGTGCTAACTTTATTAAAGTATCACTGGTTTCCTAATTCCCCATCATTTTTTTCTATTTAAAAATACCTTCTATGTTAGTTTACAGACTATTTATTTGGATCCACACCATGTAATTGACTGTGTATAATTGATGGATGTTGTTAATGGGCAGTAGTAATGGTGGGGAATCTGTAAATGTTCAGCAGTGAAGTTATTGGTTTCACATAGAGGATCAAAGGATAATTTGGTTTATTTCACCATTTTCTCTTGTTCTAGTACTTCTTTCCTTCACAGAGAGCAGTAACAATTTAAAGAATCTAACAGTCATAATTTCTAGTCTCTGATTTTCCCACAAGTCACTTAATCTTGTAAATGGAACAGATATGCAAGTCAGACTAAATATTTCCCTCATAGTTTAATTCTATGCATTGAATCTCTTTCTAGTTCCATTAGTTCCTATAACAAAATATAATGAAAGAGAGGGCAAAGTGCCAACAAGCCTTTAAATGTGATGTAAACTAAAAATTATTGAAGTGCCTCTTTACTTAGGACTTTCATTGGATCTTGAATTATAAGCACTTGGGGGAAAGTTCTTCCTCTAGGTCATTAAACAGTGCCCACCTACCTCCTAAGTAAGACTTTTTATCCATCAGTTTCAAAGTGCACAGGGATCATCGTCAAATACAAAAAAGAGTCAACATCTCCGTTTTAGAGTTATGGAAGCCAAGACAGAGACACATGATGTTGCCCACAGGACACTGGCAGATCCAGCAAGGCAACCCAGACCCTCTAGCCCCTGGGGTAATGTCTTCCTGGGCTACATCTCTCCTAGATGCATTTTTTCTTAGAAACCCCAGGAGTTTAAAGTTAAGCCCTGAACCCCTATCCAAATGAATGGCTTCACCAGAAAGTGGTTTAAAAATCCTCAGTTCCTGAAGTTGCTGGCTATTATGGATATTGAGCCCTTCTGAAACTAGGCATCAACCCATGGATTTCAGTCCCCAAATTTGTCAGTCTTTGCGATCATTTTTTATGGACTGGAAGCCTAACTTCAAAATAGGCAGCATCCCCTTTCACTGGAAATACCATTACAGCACTCAGATAATTTTTCCTAGCCTTTGTAATAGATCTAAGCAGTTATTTTTTCTCTCTGTTTAAGTTTCAATTGTATTTTAAAAACCAGCATTACAGTCCTGCCCAATAAATACACAATGCTTCTCAGACCTTGAGATCTAACATAACTATTTGAAGAAAATACAAATTTTAAACAATAGCTGCATAGGTTACCAATGGCAAATGTAACAGGATCAGAAGGAGGTCCAACCAAAGGTCCTTTTCGTAAGTAAACCACAACCTGGTACTGGGCACCAGGAACAAGATTGTCAATGATGTTGCTGCTTGAATTCACCTGTTAGAAGGGGGGCACAGAAGACACAAAGCATTTACCTGTGAGTAAAAAGGAAAAAGGGATCCGAAATAAAACATAACTATTTCAGGCACAAAGTACAGGTTTCCCTCACTTTATGCTGTACATGTGTTCCTGGAAAACGGCGCATAACTCAAATTTGCATAAAGGGAACCCACTTTATAATGTAACAAATAGGGATACGTTCCAAGATGTCGAATGTATTGACCCACAGACCTGTTTCTACCACTTTTACAAGGCAATTTTGGTACTCGCCAACAGCAGACAGTACGCACAAGTACAGGGTGGGGGTGAATGTTACCATAATGAGGATGGCAACTACAGAAACACGTGTCACAGACAAAAAGCAAGGATCACAGATCCACACAGGAGAACATATTTTGATGTGCATCACTCCCACAATGCACCACACAAAGCAGATGACTGCGGGCTTCCACCACATCGATCACATAAGAATGATTTACCTTGCATATAATGAATTTTTGGTATGAAAAGGGTCATTGCATAAGAGTCAGTTCACACATACAGAACCCACATAAAGCGAGGGAAACCTGTAGATAATTCTAAACCCCATATCAGTGGCATCCTTCCCCATTCTTTGCAGCAGAAATGGAACCAGAGTGGTCAAATGCCAAGATCAGTCAAGCAGCAAAAACTCCCACTATGTTTATTAGTGATTCGACCCAGAGAATATCATGCTACAGTATAAGGCTAGCCTTGACAATAGAGACACATGGATTTTTCACATTACATGGTAGAGAGTGCAGATCACCAATTGCATCCCTGTTAGAGTTCTAGTGAAATCAGCGCAGTTGCGCCTTAACAGAATTTGTTACTGTGATTTCAATAAGTCTGGGATTAGTCTGTGGTCATCTTACTCATCAGCAGTTCTGTGACCTCCTCTTGAGTCAGGGTGTTCCCTCATCACCTGTAGGAATCAGAAAGGAATTCCCCCCCTTCACCTCTCATACAGAGCACTGCACATACTTTCTAGAGGGGTCTTATTGATTTTTTTTTCCCAATTTGAAACATTGGGTACTGAAGCATCAGTATTAAAAGCCTCTGCTCTGAAATGTCTGGTATTGGTCAGTGCCAGAGGCAGGATGGCTGACTAGATGCACTCAGTGTGATTCAGTATGACAAAAATGTAAGATTTAGGAGTTAACAATTAATAACTGTACCCAGTAGCTTTGGGAAAAGTATTTTTTATGCATCTTTTCAGGGAATTGTGGAATGCTGTTTTCCCCTGCAATAGACTTACTGCAATTTCTAACTATTTGTATCATCAACATGAAATTGCTCAGAGCAGCTGTCAATCCAAGCAATTGTTTACTTTAATGCATTTGGATACACTAGTGTAAGTGTAGATTTAGGAAGGAATGACAGGGGAAGGCAAAAACATGTAGGGAAATAAAGGACAGAAAGGAACCCAGCTAAGTTCTGGTTAGACGTGGGAAAACTACATTGAAAAAAATGCCTCTCATACACTTATTTAGCCCTTTATTTCTATTTGTTAGCAAATTAACTCTGAATAGACTTATTTTACCAGGTATGTAAATTATTTAAAGTGGATGAGTTTGGCTTACACACTGTGGCATTTAAGGGTACTGAGCTACCCTAAACTTTGTCTAAGTCTATTCCAACCATGCAGTTGGTCCAATAAAAGATAACACCCACAAAAACACGTGCCCTTGGTTTAAATTCATTTCAGCCTACAGATAGTTTGAAAACCATTTGCTTTTATGATATATTCATGTGCTTATGAACAATTAAAATGATTTAAAAAATCATACAATCACAGCAAATTCACAAATTTTTATTCAACAATTCTTCTTCAGCTCTGTAGGAAGATTACAGCCTGTATCTCTATAGTGGAGACCCAGGTGTATATCAAACAACAACATTTTGACTTTACAGCTTATATTTTCAATCCCTTACCACAGTACAGTAATGCTTTTCAAGCCTTTGGCTCTCCTTTTGCTTCTGGCAGGTCAAGGACACCACAGAAATGATTGTGTTGTCACTGCTGCTCTCTTGTGAAGATTTCCAAGAAGTTAAGGCAGTGGTGGAACTTAGCACTGTCACAGTGACGTGACGGGGCTTTTCTGTCAGTTCTTCTATCCATTCTCCAGTGGGACCTAAAGCATTCCCAGAGAAGCAAACAGAGAAGAGGTGAGGCCATTTACTTGGTTTTATCCAACGCACAGAACCGGCCTCTTGTGTGGGCGGTGTGGGTGACTGCCCAGAGTGCTGTGGTCAGGGGGTGTCACATACGCACACACATGCACACACACGTGTGAGCAGCCTGTACTCACAGCAGTGCTCTCCCTCACCCCGCCTCAACCTGGCTGATCCCTGCCCCAGGCAGGAGGAGCGTTGCCCAAGTCAGCCGGCCCCCTACCTCCAGCTGCTGCTCAGGAGGAGCTGAGCCAAACAGTGGGGGCAGGGTAGCACCTCCTCCAGTCCAGCCACTTTGTTCCTGTAGCAGCAGTGGAGCCTGCCCACCTACCTGCCTGACACACCATGCCACTCCTCCTCCCTGCCAGACTATGGTCCATGCCTCTGCCTGCCTCTGACTCAGTTTGCAGCAGCACTGCTGCCAGTGGGGCAGTGGGTGTCAAAATACAAGCTCTCCTGGGGTGCCATGTCTCCTAAGGCTGGCTCTGCCTATGCATTTCAATTGCCTGAAATTACATCTTTTAAAACTTCCTTCTTTTTTAAGTGTATTTAGTGCTAGTGAAAAGTACTAGACTACCAGATGGCTGCAGTGGTATCTCCTCACACTGCCCCACCAATAAGAAACACCCCTTGACTACAAGGAATCCCCTGACAGCTTGATCTCCTTGTCCCTTGGTCTCTACTGGTGAAATGGAAATGGATAAAATCAGCTATAAAGTTGTAACACATTTTCAAGCACTAACTTTGTAGCTGGTTGGCCCTTATGTGCATGTGGACAGTCTAAATGTATTGTGTGATCAACCAGGTAATTGCTTAATATACGTGTATGTGGCAGGGGCCATATTTTGGGAGTTGGAGACAGTTTGGCAGCAAATCACCTCTTAGGGCTCCACCAGCCATATTCAGCCCTTTGGTTGCAGTTTTCAGTATCACGGCTGCAAATGTTGAATGAGACCTGGAAACGCATTTTGAGCTGCGCAGCTCATTGTCTTGAAAGATACAAGGGTGGGATTGAATTGAAGCAAACTACTGAAGCATGTACAATATTTATCCATGACAGAAGGTGCTTTTGAAGGCACCCATCAGAGTAGAACTGCTATGTGTTACAGCAAGGGTATCAAAGATATGGTCTATGGGCCATATATGGTCCGTGGAGCCATATCATCCGGTCTGAATATACTACTGTATTCTGGTGTATGGAGTACTGCTGAGGATGTGCGTCAGCAACAGAGGATATTAACCTCAATAGTAGTTAATGCCACTGCCACTCATCCCATTGTCAGAGTTGGGTCTGGATTTGGCCCGGGAGCCAAAGAAGTTTCACCCCTCTGCATCATGGAAGGAGGGTAGCCCAAAACAGAGAGAAGTCATTGAGTGAATCTATACAGGGAGCACCTCTTCTTTTAGCTTGAACACTGGCTGTGCAGAAACTGCTAAACCCATGACCTACTCACAGTTTGGGGAAGCACTTCACTCCCCCTCCCATGCAAGCACATTTCACTAGACTGAGCAGAAGGGGAGGGGTTAATTTCATACCAGTAGTGCAACTAGGACTGAGAAAGCAGCCCTACGTATCAGCTATGAGGGGATGCCCATCATCCCCCCACCCCCCAAAAGACTGTGCCATAGCAGGGCAGCAAGCCAAGCAATATATCTCGGGGGCAGGGGAACAAGTGGAGAAAGCAGAATGGTGGTCCCCTCCACCACTGGGGAGCCTTTGCCAGAGCAAGCACACCTCTGCACCCAATATGTATGAAGGGAGTAGGGGACAGAGTGAACAGGACTCCCTGACAAAATGCATCCAGAATGCTCTGAATCTTAAGCCTTTTAGGGAGAAAACAGGAGAACTAGAGAGGAGCCAATAAATGTATGTGCTGTAGTAAAGGCTTTCAAAACAAAACGGAAACCACCTTGTAGAAAAACCAACCTGCTGTGTTTCACAGAATGCAAAAATGTGACTTTGCTACCTCCTCTTACTATTAGATAGACAACTTTAGGCTCAATGGGCCAAATTCATCCTTGATGCAAATTTCCCTTATGTCGTGTGCCTTTTAAATAATACATTTTTATGGCACACCGGCTCCAGTTTTTAGAATGTTTTTATTAGGTGTACATTATATGTTGTATTATTTAGTAGGAAGAAATAGGGATATACTCTCATCTTTATGAAGATGGTGGAAAATAGGACATTATAATCCTAATATAATACCAAATGTGTATATTTTTAGATACTTGATGAGTATTACATATGATTAAGAAGTTGTATAATAGCTTTTACTTGCTGATATTTTTGAGAAAACATATTGTTCTGCAATAGGGTTGCTTAAACCTAAGGCAGATGGCCAAATGGAAACTTTCAGCCTAAATGATTGAAATTTGTAAAAGTAATAAGCTGAGAATAGGGCCTTATAACATAAAGTGTTAAGTAATCTTAATGATAGGCATTACCACTAGCTGCAGTTATTTCAACCTGCAGTATTCTGAGAAACCCATCCTTTCAGAGAGGCGTGCTGATGGTGCAAGCGTTCCTCTTTTCTCTTTATATACAGTTTATGTAGATTGCATTTTTCTGTCAGTTTGTTTCTTTGCCCACTAGTGCAGTTATTGAGAAATCTCATATGCCTGTATAAAGAAGAACCTGGCCCTAAGATCGAGGAAGCTTGAGCTCACCTCCCAGTGTCTCACCTTCTGACCTGGCTGTCAGACATGATCTCAGTTAAAGTTACGCTTTGTTTTTTCACATGGGATACTCTGTATTTATCAAACTGCTGATAAAAAGCCTGGGATTCTTCAGGTAGATAATCAGAAGTTAACCAACCTTTGAATTTTGCAAATTTGATTTGCCTACTTTTACCAAAATAACTGCATCTCTAACTATCTGCTAGTGGTTTTTATAAGGGCACATCTTCTCAGATCACCTTTCTTGCAATTCTCCTACTCTCCATGTCTGTCTTCTGCACAGGGACTCTAGCAAGTCTAACTTTCTTGCCTGTCCTTTCTCTGTCTCATCTTACCTAGAGCAGAGCTTATTGATGCCTTCCTACCAAATGAGACCCTGTCACAGGAATCAAGGTATATTTCAGCCCTTTGACATGGGAACAGTCAGCACCACAAAAACAAAGCTTGCAACTTGTTAGAGCCAGGAGGTGTGATCCTTAAACTTAACAGCTCTCCCTATTATCTTTCAAGCATTAGAACTATTGCATGGATTAACCCTATGGTGATCAATGAATTTGAATATAACAAATACTCATATATAAGTGACCTGGTCTATCAGACTGTTACATAGCATACCCACAACGGTCATAGGCTCATCTCCAATTCTTTCTATAAAACATGCAAGAGGCAAGGATTTCTTAGGGTGATATCTTTTACTGGACCAATTGCGTAACTGAAATAGTATTAGGCAAGCTTTTGAATGTAAGACATCCTTCATCAGGTCACTGTCTTTCATTCAAATGCTTGTCCAAGTCTACTCCAGCTCTGCAGTTGGTCCAATAAAAGATATCACCCTAAAAAATACTTGCCTCTTCCATATTCCTGGCTGGACCATCACAACTACAACATCACTCTAACGCTGCTATAAAAGACAAGAAAGAATTAGGCTCAGATGAACTGGTTTTGAAGAGCAGGTGAGGTTCTTCCAGTTATTTAACCAACCATGACCTCTTAACTAAGGCAAATTTGCAAGATCAAATGCCAGGAAGTTAGGTTTGCTTATACAGCTTCAGTGTATCTTCTTTTCTAACACAGAAAAAATCCTGAAGAGCGAGCTCTATCTTCTATTGTAGAAGATTTCGAGTGTGTCTATTATTTTGATGAATTACTTTATTCAACATTTTATTAATCATACCCTCTATATTGTTAAAGATATATCGTGTAGCAGACTCATCACTTAACATACTTACTGATGTAAAAACTAAGTGTTTTGGCTGACTGACTTCCTCGAATTTCACATGATCCAGAGGAGCTAAACGTTGTCACAGACAACTTATATTTTCCTGGTTCTTTCAGCTCAGCAACAAATTCATGAGTATCCTCGCCTACTGTCAAAAATTCTGTGGAGTTCTCTAAAACAAAAAAAAAGAAGAAAAACTGTGAATTAATTGAAATTTGAGAGTTCCTGGATACTGCTGAACTGATTTATATCAGACATACTAATGTTGTCTTTGCTATGGGACAAAAAGAACTAGAGTTATGCAAGCACTTTTCTTTGCCATCAGCCCAAAAGTAATTCATGACTGAGGCTGGCGTTCAGGTATAAAGGAATAATAAACCATAGTCAAAATTTCATTCAGTAGTTCTGATGACAAAGTAGGGTTGTCATGACTGTGAAAGTGAAAAGGCAGAAAGGCAAAGAAAAAGATTTTTTAAAATTCTCTCTCCTCCAATCATTCTAGGGAAAAAAAATCCCTGCTCAAAATTAAAAGCCTAAGAAATTAGTTCTCAGAAAGGGTTTAATGAAAAATCATCTAGATATATGGATGAAAAGCTCTTTGGCATACATACCTTCCTGCTCCTTTATGAGTCCTTCCACACTCCTCCCAGCACAAATTTTCCCACCCCATATCACCTCTTCCAGTCTGGAGAATGGAGAAGTTGCTCTCTGCAAACTATCTAGACATCTTCTTGACCCAGGTGCCCTACATTTGGGTCATATTACTCAGGCCTGCATTTGAAAATCCCATGTGAAATTACAACCTAGCCAGCGTGGACTTAGGTTAATACTGATTTCCCAGCAACAATGGTATTGCCAATACTTTATTATGATTCTCATGATATTTGGTGTTTTTTTCATATTGCCCTAAATCAGGGCTGTTCAACTGGGGGCCCATGGGCTCCTACTGAGCCACCAATCCTTCCACTGTTCCAGCCCCCGCCCCCCCTCCAGCCAGGGACCAGTGGGTGAGGTTGGGGTGCCCACATGTGCACTGCAACAGGGTGGGGGTCACTCACATTTGTGCTGTGTGGTCCAGGGGCCCCATAGCTTGTATTGGTGCAGCCCATGAAGTGTGCACCTCACATTGGTGCTGCCCCTGGAGCATGTGGTCCCCAGTCACTTTGAAGCTGCACAAGTCTGCCCTATATCATATTATTTTATGAGAAATTCAGTTTTCAGTCAGAAAGACTCTAGCTTTCATGGCTGCAGGGAAAAAAGCTTGAAATTGTGAACCATAAAGGCTCAATACTTAGAAAGCAAATAGAGAGAGTCCAAAAGTTAAGAAACTCATGGTTTTTTTAATAGCTGGAATTGGCAATTCTTCAGTAATGTAGCCTGAGAACTTTTGCTCAGAACCCCCCAATTTCATTCATAAGTAGGATTCCTGAGACTGAAGACAGCAAGAATCTCTTAGAGACTTAATTTAATCTCTCCTGCCAATTCAAGATACAGACCCTGAACTAAGAATATGAAAAATATGTCAGAATTAGTTTGATGCTATGGTAATCCAAGTGATAAGCAGGAAAACCTATTCTTGTGGTATTTCCAATCTGATCAAAAATAAGTGCCATAAGGTATTGCTAAATCAAAGCATGTTCTTGTGTATTTGTCATCTCTGTTTGGCAGACACAAGGAATCTGAAGAAAAAAACAAAAATGCCTGAAGTCTGCAACCACTTAATTATTCGGAGGTGGAGAATAAACCATCTGCAGCATCTATAGAAAAAATATCGCTATTTTATTTTACCTTCCCTTTCAACGTTAATATGGAAACCATCAAATGCTGTGGGTGGTTTTGGTGGCAACCAGCTCAGCACCATTTGCACAGGGAGGAAGGGAGGAGATTCTGGCACAAGTTTCCCAGACATATTGGCTGCATTGGTGTTCTCATATTCACTGGGAATTGCATTGACGAATTCATCTTCATTTTCTGACAATTCGGCTTCGTTAGGCCACCAGTATGGTTGGGATGCAGTTTCATATTCGGTGCTGTTATCATGGTAATCTGGCCAAGAAGCATTTGTTGTGGGAATTTCAGGTGGATCCGTAGAAAAATGGATAAGTTTTTC